>NW_019384568.1:79092-172029 GCF_000671375.1 Centruroides sculpturatus
TTTTTTTTTTTTTATTAAACACAACCAATTAACAAAATTAATCAATTAAGAAATTTAAATAATTAAATTATAATTTTCCCCTAAAATTTATTTATTTATTTATTTTAATAAATTAATTTGACACACTTGGTGGCCAAAAAGTCAGTTAACCGAATCGATTCACGTTTTATTATTCCGGTTAACTTACTTTTGGGCCACAGGATATATGTTGAGTTTAGAGTTTAATTTATTATTTATTAATTTACTGACGTGTGATGTAACGATATATCATTTTTTAATAGCTTTAAATTATTTTTTAATGTAGTTTGTTTTATATTTTACATTTAAAAGATATTTAGGAGAGGGGAAGAAGAAAAATGGCACTTACTAAACTGTACATAAGTGAATTTTTAATAATTTTAAAGATGAAATAAACAGTTCGAATTTGAAATTTAGTACATAATAAATAATCGAAACTTCGTACAGAAACTTCTAAATAAATATTTAGAAATAATTCGATTTATATTACACGCTGTTAACTAACTTTTTGGCCACCCCATGTCAGTAACTGCGGCTTGAGGGCACAGGGTAGGAATTTCTAAGGGAAACAGGGGATTATTTAAGTGTTATGCTGGGTGCGTACCTATCTGTATACCAGCCGGATATACTGGTGGGTACTTGTCTTTAGACACATGAAGAAATTCCGAAAACACGTTGATCAGGTGCAAACCCGTGTCCGGTGTACGGAGACATTATCCACTCGGCCTCTAGTGGGCATAAATATATGTAGACAATACCTAGGGTGGACCAAAACTCAGTTAACTGCTTATTGTAAACTTAGTGTTTCTTATACACTGTTGAAAACATGATAAATTAATATGATCTAAAGACATTCTGCTCTTCACAATGGTAACAGAAAGAAAGTATGGGGCAATGAGTCAAAAATGTTCTCTCAACATGTCTATATTTTTGGACTCGGGCCCTTCAAACGTTAGTAAATGTAAAAAATTAACAGGGGGTTTTATATGTATGGAGGTTTGTGTATGTGACGGCATCGTCTTTGAAGCTCAATAACTCATACGCCATTTGTCGAAAATTACTGAAATTTTGCAGGAAAGTTCGAGTATTAGGGGGATCGATAATATTCAATTTTGGTGGATAAAGGTCACCGGAGTAGGGAGATAATGGGGGTCAAACTTAATGACAATTTTACACGTTATCATCATTTATAATTTTTTATACTACCCACCCCTACCCTCACAATTAAGCTTTTTATTATTTTATAATAAGTAAATAGTGTAAAGTGTTTTTAGTAATAGAATATGATAACAGATGGCGCCACAGAACTTTTAAATGTTGCCGAGAAAGTTAAGCAACTCGTAGCTGGATATTTTTTCATATAGAAATTTGAAGTTATATTTGACATTAATATAATTATTAAACAATAAATATAACTCTAAACTCATTTTACATTTTAGTAGATAAATATCTTTAAAAAAATTAATTAAATTGAAATTTATTATCTTATTTTAATCGTGTTAGAAATTCAATAACATAAAATAGCATGAAAGTAATGTAACATTAGAAAAAACAAGCTTGTTTGGACGTTTAATGGACATTTATATCTTTATTTTTAACGTATTTTTATAGTTTAAGAAATTTATTAAATACTTCAGCTACTAAATTTAATTTAAGAACGTAATAACTTTGAATAAAATTAAAATGTCGCCCGAATTTTTTTTTTTAAATAATAAACAATGAAATATTTTTTCCTTACTTTAATTAATTTTACGCGAGATTTTATTAATATTCTTCAATTATTATAAAAACCTGTAATAACGAACCCCTCTCAACTTCACTAATGTGATTTCTTATTACGAGGTCCCTAAAGGTACTCTGATTTCTTGTGGCACTCAGCCCCGAGTAAACTTTATATGACCCTGATCTTTATATTGTCTTTATGTTTATGAGGGTCCTACAAGGTCGTACTCAAATACGCCCTTGTTAAACATGACCTTGAGAATCATAAATATTAAACAGAGAACTCTTTACTATCAATGAATCTCTATTGCATATGACACTCGCTCTGGTGGTCCCCGGAAAGTCCCTTTGAAACTTCGTAAGAAACAGAACAATAGTAGAATAAAATAATAAAACATTTAATAAGGTTTCCACTTTAATGTTTGTCCTTATTATTTTTCGCCAAGGCATTGAGCTCGGTACCCATCTTTGCAAGCGTAATGTTATAGGATACATGCAAGGGTACGAACTCCATTGCATTTGCATCTTAATACACGTTTTAATCTTTTTATTGACTACAAAAATTGATATAATGCTATCCGATAATGATATAGATGACAAAACTTAATTATATTATTGATTTTAATTAGCTAAATGTTTGCTTGTGTAATAACTTGTTTACTTTCGTGCAAGTTAAAAAATAAATAAATACAAAACGTCTCGTGTTTTTTAAATTAGAAAACTTTCTTGTTCAATTATATCCTAGTTTCATTGAAGAGAAGTACTTTGTTGTAATGGAACAAAATACAGAAAAATGAAAATAGCTGCTATTGAGGTAAAACGTTAATCCTTATTATTAGATAGGATGACTTAAAATACTATCGAATTTAGTGGTTTATTACAACTAAGCAAGGATTGATAAGATAAGGAAATGAGGAAAGGGAAGCCTCAAGGAGAACTTTCTGTGAAGCATCTTTTTGGCAGATGGTTTCTATTTAGGTGTTAGACACGTGAATAAAATTCGGAAAATTCTACGCGGATGGTCCGTTGGTAAGACGGAAACCAGCGACCAACTAGTAGTGTTTATGGTTTTATGCATTAGGCCACTAGTCGGCAAATACAGTAGACCCCCTATAACACTGTTGATAATTCCGTTTTATATGAATTCCATGTTGTACGAGCCATTTAGATTTTACAAATACGCGAGCCGTTCACAGCCCGGCACACGTATTTGTAAAATCTAAGTGACTCGTACAATATGGAATTCATATAAAACGGAATTATCAACAGTGTTATAGGGGGATCTACTGTATTAGAAAAAGAAATGTAAACACTGCATTGTATTTAGTAGCATATATATTATATATTGGGGATTCTCGTGAAAAATCTACATTTAAATTTGATCCGCATCCCAGAGGCGGATTTAGGAAGAAAATAGAACGATCTAATGTTTTTCCTTAAGTTTTTTACATATGTATGTACTGTATAACTCTTAAAAAGTTATAATATATAGATAACGATCGTCCATAAATTACGTAACTTTTTACTTTTCAGCACTATCTCAACCGCTGTCGCTTATATCAACCCCAAAATTACGTAACTCATATCTTTGATCAATCCTTTTATTTGTACTTAGAAGTAATACACATCATAAAGTACTGAATGTTATATTATCTTATTAATTACGTGTTTAATGTACAAAGTACCTACAGCTTGATTCAGAAACATTTAATTTAAAGATCCTAGCATTACGTAGTATCTTATCAAACATCCTCACTCTCTTAGAACGAATCGTGACCATTACCTCTTAACCCCAATATCTACGTTACGTGATTTATGGACGATCCCTAAACATTCGAGAATGTTAAGTAAAACAATTTATTCAAATACAATTAAATAAAATTAAGAAACAGAACCTTACGTGATGTCAAGCATCCATTCGAAAATTTCCCAGTGTGACAATAAACTTTCAAGAACTTCCCTCTTCATATATTCTATTAACAGTTTCTACTTTGTTTGCAATTTATTTACAGCTTCCAGAATTTCTAGAACAGAATCAAGAAAATAAAAGCATTTTTAGAGGAAGAGATATAAAATTACTAAAATTTATTTTACAATATTTAGGAAACTTTACGTAAGTATTATTATTAAACAGATATATTCTTAAACTACTTTGATAACTTTAGAAAATACAGGCATCCTTCATCTTTTAGAAAAAATTTAAGAATATGTAAATAAGTCGAATAGTAAAGTTGAAGACTGTCTGGAAATTTAATCTGAAATTTTATAATATGATCAAATTAAATTTAATTTTTAGCATAGAAATCGACGAGCCACAATATAAATACATACAGTAACTGTGTCCATGATTACAAGGTTTTTAGTAGCAACGACGGATACTATCGACGAGTTACAATATTCCAGCTCGTAGCCTTTGCACAACACGAATTCCTCCTTGACTAAAAAGAAAATGGCCGACGAGTATTCGATTATACTAAAACACGGCGTCGGTTCAGCCAGTCTATGTAGTATATTTTAGTTGGTTGATAGAAATTATAAAAAGTATAAACTATAAAGAAATTCAATTATTTAACGAATATTTATCGTGATCCAATTTCTTAGTCTGTTACTTTCCCGGCTGTTATAACGGAGGGAGAGTAAGGCAATCCGGCAAAAAATGACTCCCCGGTTTTTACATTTTTTGGACTTAGTACACCTTGAAACGTAGATAAATACAAAAATTTTGGGGTTTTTTTCTATGTATTTATGGATTTTAGTGTGTGGGGAGCACACTTTTGTTCACCAAATTTCGAGCTTAATATCTGCTGTGCCTTTAGAGGAAAAATTCTGAAATTTTGCTGAAAGGTTTGAGTATTAGGGGGAAATGTTTGTAGAAATTTTCAGGAAAATCTGAGCATTTGTTCCAGATATAAGAGAGTGGTATTTCTCCTCTCCCTTAGTATTTCCTGAACGAATTTGAAGATTTAAAATGTGATTGTTGCAATTGTTATTAAAATCGTAAACAAATAAAGAATCCAGGGAAAGTTTAATCCTTAGAGGACTACTTATTATTCAGCATAGACCTTTCTTACCCGTGTTCTGAGTTGTCCTCTTTTTGCAAGAAGGAAATTAAAACATAAACAAAATGAATACAGTAAAAGAATCTTATACTTGGAATAAATTAAATGTAATCTGCATAATAAATTTTAATTATTCTGTAGGTTTGAAATATTTCAACCCGTTGAAACTGTTTGGGGAACTCAACTTCAAAATGGATCTTGGATAGGAGTAGTTGGAAAATTACATAGAGAAGTAAGCAATAGAAAAATGTTCTATGTCAATCTGTACAGTGGAAACTCGATTGTCCAAAACGGTTTTCAAATCTAAAAAATTGAAAAATGTAACATTGTATATACCACAGAAAATATTACACACAGACCAAAGTCTGTATGAAACTACAAATCATTGCTTCATCCGTGGAATGTAGCGCTGCGAAACTACACTTATGTGTAAAACTTAAACAACAATTGCTTTCTTTGCCATAACTTTGCAAAAACTTATTTGAGAGTCATGAAATTTACAGCATAAAGACGATATTTTGCACTTAAAGAATGAAGAAAGCATACTAGCGCAAAAATGAACGTAAACAGTATGGAATCATACAAAAACAGACTTTATTGAAAGAGTAGCATTGGTACAAATGATTGCCTAAGAGGGAGAACGACAAACAGATATTTCTTAGTGAGGGATATGATCTCACTTAACTGCAATGATTGCTTGGCACTGTCTCTCCACATTCAACATCAGATTATCAAACAGTTGTTGAGGTAAGAGTGCCAATTCCACAATGAACATCTGTTCCAGTCGTTGGGTGTTCTCCAGCAGATATAATCATGCCAATAGGTGTCTCACCAAAGCATTTCACACATGTTCTATGGGATTGGGTACGCTGGCTAATCCATTTTAGTGATATCTTCGCTGTCTAAAATTACATTGTTGCTTAGGTTTTGCACACCAGTGTAAATCATATATTCGCAACACTACGTTATTTGTATTATCGCAACTGTATTATTGGTATTATCGCAACTTACGTTAAATTTGAGTATATTAATTTAGCATTGAATACAGTAATTGAATAATACTCTTTATTACTTACAAATCTTTAAAAGGACAGTGTTTGTTGTACCAAAAACACAAAAACAAACGAGTTTCTAGACTACCGAAAGACACCTGATCCCAACAAATTCGGATATTCGAGTTTCCATTGTATTTTGTAAATGAAATATTTATTATTTAATTTTAGGAAGCGGACATGGGACTGCCACGATTTTATATATCATACGAAAGATTTAAAGCAATAGATTTCACAATACCTTTCGATGTCGATCACATTAGATTCATTATTTCTGCACCTGAAGCTCTTCCCAGATATTCCATACTTGCTATACCTTTCTCTATTCACGTAAGATTTTCGATTATTACTCAATTATCTTTCTATTATACAGTATTAATAATGCCATAGTTTAATAAAAATAATCAAATAATGGTAATTCTTATTACAGGTATGGATAAGCATCATAGTTACCATGATTTCAGTCGGTTTGTATCTGTACGGAATTGGGAAAATGAAACAATATTTTCATGAAAATAAAACATTCTGGCCAGTGCAAAATGTTTACTGGTTTTTATTACAGACTATCACGAATCAAGGAACGTACCATTCTAGTAGAATTACTTATTATTATATTAAATAGACGTTGTAGGAATAATCACTCCTTGTTTAATTATTTCCTTCAATAGGAATGGTTTCTGTTTAATTTTGCTATGTTATTTTGCAGGTGGGGATATTGAAAAAGTCAAAAATATTCCAATAAGATTTGTCATCAGCATTTGGTTACTGATAATAATAGTTTTGGGATCTGCCTACAGTGGGCTTCTATTTTCTTTAATGACAGATCCTCCAATTGAAAATGTTCCAACAAGCTTTGAGGAATTGATAAATTCTATTCAAACTGGAGAATATTCTTGTGGAGTATTAAACTCATCTATTATAAATACATATTTAATGGTAAGTGTATCATGATAATGGATATAATTAAATCTGATATGCAATTTAATAACGTTGAATGTTTTAAATGAAGAAAGGAACTGAAAAGAAAATTAAATTTTTTGGAGACTATCTTAAGAGAAATCCAGACAGGTTATATTTTCACCCTAAAGATGCTATGAAAAATTGTTTAATTGAGAAATTTGCTTATATTTCTTCGGGTGATTTCATTCGAACGTATCAAAGAAGATACGGAAAACATCGATATTTAATTTCAAAAGACTTTTTTGCAACATTCAACGTAGCAATTCCATTAAGGAAGGGGTTACCAGCGAAAGGAAGTATCAATGAAATGCAAGTATTAATTATCATTGCTTTTTTCTGTGGGTGTAAAATATTCTTGTATTCTGATCATTGTTTATAATTTCATGATGACCAGAAAGTAGATAATATTAATTATTAAATGTATTATAATTTAAGTATATAAATCAGCACTGTAATCATTAATAATTGTCTGTTACTTCTGGATTATCCTGTAATTTTCTAAAGTATTGTAATTAATTATTTTTCATTTTCAGAATAACAAGAGCATTAGAAACTGGGCTACTTGACAAATTTCGCACAGAGGAATCTGAACAGATGAGTCTTGAAATGGATAAAAAAGATAACTTTCGACCATTTTCTTTGAAAGATTTGTTGAGTTTATTTGTACTTTTAGTAGTCGGTTATGGCACTTCGTTGATAATATTAATATTTGAATATATCAGAAAATATTATATATAATACAAAACACCCTTTCCACTATCTCAAGGTATTATTATAGGATTCAATAATTATTATATTAATTTGAATAAAATTTCAAAAAGTTGTGTACAATTCCTCTTTTGAAACAGCCTGGTATTATGTAACTTTACGGTTCAGCCTTTTAATTATTGTAAAACAATTTATGAAAATTTAGCATTTAAATAAATCGTGAAAAAATATTATTAAAAACTGCAAGTTTTATATTTAATTACAGGCAAGAAAAAAGGATTAGATTGGATTAATGCAACATGAGTGATCTGTCTAAACACTAAACACTAGTCGCGGGTTCATACCTGACCACTGGCTGATTACTTGGAGTTTATCGGAGTTTTTTACATATTTAATAGCTAAATAGGACGGGTTTTACATAGAAGGTCCTCCTGGGAGGCGAAACCTCTTTAGCAGATTGCTCATATGTTGCGTTAATCGAACAAAATTACACTTTTTAAGCTTTTGTTATTGTTTAAATCTTATATCATAGTACAGTTGAAAGCTATCGGTCTTTCTGGTCTTTTTAACCTGCTGTTTGTATGACAGAAAAGTCGTGAAACAGCCTTGTCAGTTTTTCTATTATATTAATTACTTAAAACATAATTAGTAATTGAGCTGAATGTAAGCATTGAAGTTAGCTGTGTTCAGTCAGATGAAAAAAAAAAGTAAAGCAGCATTAAGAAAAGTAATTATACTTTTAAATTTATATTATTTATTACGAGAACAAAACTCATAAAAATAATCCTTTCGAGGTGCTTAAAAAATTGATTTTTTTTTCTTCTATAAAAAGGTGATTCAAACAAGTTTACTCACTTTTTACAGAGTTTTATTGTGATAAAAATTAATCAATTTTAACAATAATTATAAATTTAAGATATTATTAATAATTGTAACTATAAAAAACTATTATTTCTTCTTTCATCTTATAAATAATACAGTCTGAAATTGAAATTCTCATCACAGGTAGAACTTTTTAATTACACCAGGAAAATATTTTTAAAAATCAAATGTGTATATGTTAATACTTTAAGGAAACAACATTTCTCGGAATTAAAAGTCATTTAGATGATTTACAATAAATAGTCACGAAATAAGATATATTTATTGAACAGTTTTTTTTTAATTAATAAACTTTAATCCGTGGAAAATATACGTAAAGTTTTATCTACTGTATAATCAGAAACACGCAGTCTTCTAGATTGTTTGTGTTCATTTTAGATATAGTAAAACTTTTCCTCTTAGGAAAAGTTTTACTATATCTAAAATGCAAAATATTTACATAACTTGATTTTATATTAAATTTTACACATATTATTTGTTTTAAAATATTTATTCTTTAGGCAGTCGAATAGTCATGGAGAAGTCGGGCGAGCATGGCACAACGCATGGACGAGTCAGGCTGTTTTACAATATGGCAAATGTGTTCGTGTTTTAAGTAAAAATTTAAAGATAAGTCTGGCTTGTCGCCAATACTGAACATTCGACATGTTAGCAAAGCGTGAACAGTACGTGTTAAAAGGTGAAATTACATTTTAAGTGTAGTTGCTCCTGCTGTGGCTAGATACATATACATGTATTCACTGCACTAGTTATGGTTATATAGAGAGCTGTCCAGTGTTGCCGCAATGAAATTTCGAAACGTACTGAAGCGCCTTCAAAAAATGTACTATTTTCTTTCAAAATGTACTAGTTCTATGAATACTTTGTTTACGTGCCTATATATGTACAGGCACGTAATATATATATATATATATAGATAATGGATATATAAATATTATATTGCATTTGTAGGCATTTTTATGCATGAAATGTTGCTAAAAAGGTAAAAAAATAGGATTTGTAATGGATTAATCCATTTTATATTGTTTCTTATGGAAAAATTTGTTTTGGTTTGAGAATAAATCAGTTTTCAAACAACTTTTAAAAACAAATTAAGTTTGTAAACTGAGATTCAACTGTACATTAGTTTATAAAGTTAAACCAAATAGAGTGAACAATAGCATTTTACTTTATTGATCGGCAAATTCATTTGCCTTTGCTCAGAGCATGTTTTTTTACCAGTGAGTTTGTATGATTGCATTTGGCAGCTATACTATCATATTGTCACAACTCTGTACATTTGTAGTTGCACTTTTTGGAATTTAAGATCAAGTCTAGACAAGTTATATTTTGAACAATGAATCTCAATATCTTCCTTACCTCAGTTAGTTTTTTAATTATTTATTGCCCATAATGTCTCATAAAAAATCAAATGTGTGACAGTACTTTACAATAAAAAATAAAGATGAAGCCAAATGTTTAACTTGCCATAGGACATTGAAAAGTACTGATGGTTCAACATCTGGTTTGAAGACATGTGTAAGTAAAGTTCATAACATTGATTGTGAAGGTGAAGTCAGTAATGTTATCAAGAATAAGCATACTTTGGAGTCGATTTTGATTAAAAAATCTATTGCTGATGAAACTGCATAAATGATATGCAATAATGATTTAATCAAAAAACACTCAACCATTTTGTCCAATCAGGCTGAAAAGGTTTGTTTTGATTAAATTCAGTTGCTGGAAAAAGGGGGCAAGGTGTATTTAGTATCTTTTTTATATATCTTTTAAAATATGTAAGTCTTAATATGATATTTTTATTTATAAGATGCCTTTTGATATTTCATAATTTAAAAAAAAAAATACTGAAAACTGTAGATATTTACCAGTAATAAAGATCTTAGTAATGTTGAAACACTATGACAGTCTGCTAGGAGAGATGGGCCTCACTCGAAGGTATAGCCCATGAAAAGAAACGGAAATGAGAAGAAAAGTTTGTGAGAAATTAGGGCGAAGGGGAAATTTAGATAGATAGAAAAGGTAAGACAGGAGCAGCTCCNGACAAAAGTTTAAAATCATTGATTTCCTTACCTGTCCATTATTTTTGTTTGACGGAGTTGAATTGTTTGGACCACGTGGCATGAAAAATTTTGTCAAGGTCCTGATGAGAATGTGCAGACAACTGAACGTGAAAGAAGACCACTGAGTCAAGATCATGCAACTATCTATGTTGTGATTGGATAATTTAAATTAGCAAGCAGTGATACTAGTGAGACTTTATTAAACTAATTTTTTCTCATTTTTTCGTTGAGGCGTGAAATATTGTTTTGTACCGTAAATGATACTTGAAATATTATAATGTACTGAAAATGTACTGAAAATCTAAATGTAATTTCAATTTACTGGAAAGGGCAAAATGTACCAGAAAAGTACAAATGTACTAGGAACGGCAACACTGGAGCTGTCTCATATCTAAGTGTTATACTGAATATTTTTATCTACATGAAAAAATGAACATTATCTGTTTCCCATAGAAACTGTTGTCAGAAGATATCTCTTTTGGCAGATTTACACGTGTTGTATTGCCATATCCATGTCCTTTCTGTCTGTTCACCCTTTGTTCATATTGTAAACAGAGTTAGATAGATGAAAATCGAGACTACGTAATGAAAGCTGAAATACAGTTCAGATATGAAGACGGAAAATGGAAGACTGATATGGAAAGTGAAAATTAAGAGTCTCTAAACTTGAGAAAAGGAAATCCTGTGATGTTACTTGAAACAATAGACCATTGAGAACTCCAAATATATCCTGTAAAAAAGGATCATAAAAAATTATAAATTCATAAAAAAATATTTTTTAAGATTAAAAATGGTTCTTTCAGTTTAAATATTTAAAAACAATAAAATAGAAAATTTATAATATAATTTTTAATTTTTTAAAATTATAATTTCTCTGTTTATTTAAAAATTTTTTAATACTTATGTAAGAATCAGGAAGGAATTTATATACTTAATGTGAAAAATCAAGCCTTTTGAAATATAGCGTGATTTTTGAAGTTAAGGGAGTGATGTGAGAACAGAAAAGAATTTACATAATTAAATAGAGTTAATAAATCGATCTAGAAAACAATCCTAATCTGGATCATATTCCAAGACGTTGTCTTTATCTTTTGAAAGGAGAGAAGATAGAAATGCTGTTTTAAATTACAGCAAAATTTTTCTTTTTCTGAATCTTCATTCAATTAGCATGAGAAAGAATGTATGTATCTTCTACGTGTTGTTTTCATTAATGGAAAACCTATCTATCACTTTTGTACCTAAAGGGGAAATCAACTTCCTTTCACAAAGTCTTATCTCTAACTATGGCAGTCATGGCAACCCCTCTGGGTTAGATACACAGATGGTTGTCAAAATTAGTATCTAATCCTGTCAGTGGATGCCATGAAAAATCCATGATTTCTATTAGACATAACTGAAATTAAAAAAGGCAATTTCTCCTTGATTCTGGGGAGTTCTCAAAAATTTTGACTTGTGTCTAGAAGCAAAATTAGTCCTTAGTGCTGTATCACTGCTCATCAGCATTCTCCATGATCTTTGTCTGCCACAATACTTCTCTACCTGTTTGAGTAAGAAGATGGAAATCAACAGCTACAATCGAGGTAGTATGTCTAACTTGTTGTAAGCTCTCTCTCTCATGCGATTTAGATAAGGGTTTGTATCTCTTTATGTACTGATTATTATTTCTCTTTTATATTTTGTCCCTAATAAATTTTTTTTGTTGATTTAAATGGTCTCATTCTTGAACTCAACTTACAGCCAAAGTCTATTCATGGATCTATGGTCCTTCCTTCTCAGAAACATATTTTATATTAATCCTTAGGGTGCTTAATGCTCTAATTAGGCTGGTGTCAGGAAAAGTCAACAGGGAGATTGTAAGAACTTCCTGTACCCAAATTAAATACTATTAAAAACTTATTCTAGTGACCCTGTGGGCGGATTTTTTCTGATCTGTGATCGAACAAGAGTGAGAAACGACCTTTCTCTCAACTCCAGCTTCCCACACTTATATTTAAGACATTCTTAGTTTCATTTTGATTGTATTGCAAATTTCTTAGTTTTAAAGTCACATTTTCATAGTGGTGTCTGACATACAACAAAGGTTAGGTTGTAGGAAACATAGTCCTTAGTGCTTCAGTTAATGCTTCTTTATTATCGCTGCCATAGGCACAAAAGTTTACTAGTCCTGGCTCATATTGTTTTAAAGTTTGAAAGAAATTATTATACACTTCATTTGTTTTCATAGTACTTCTCATTATTGGTCCTAAAAATATAGAAGAATGCCCTTTCTCTTTAACTCAGTTTAGTGTAAGAATATGTTGTACTAAGCACAAAAATTTTTCTGAGTTTAAAATTGAAAAAAAAACTTTCATTTATAGTCCTTAAAAGTTGAATAGAAACCTGTTTACATTTTGTTTTTTCCTCCTCTTACTAAGGAGGAAAATTAAAGGCAGTATTTAAATAACGAGAATATATCAGACTGTTCGTCCAGTTCTCCTTGGACAATCAACCTTACAGGTAAAATTATATAAGTTTTATTTAAATTTTTATATTTAAATAATACATTATTTATCGTAGCACTCGATAATGTCGAATCTAGAATAATTTGCATAAATTAAATTATTATTTTAAAATAATACATAGCTAATTAATTTGTATATTTGAAATTTCTTAAAAGTTATCTATGCTTTATTCAGTACTTTTACACTCGTATAATTCATATAAATATTAAATTGAAATGAAATAATTTTTGTCCTTTATTACTTGCATTCGCAATCCTGGTGAAGGTTATTAAGTAAACAACTTTTACTTACTCATATTCTGTCCTTACGTTTTTAAATAGTTTATTAAATAAAAATAAGAGCAATTGTATTAAAACATGATAATAATAAATAATTTTTAATGGCAAAATTGTTCTTGGTAAATTTATTAAACTTTTCAGTGTCATGTCATACTTCATGAGCATTCCAGATTTACTATACAAGAAATCTCGATTCATACTGTACTGACGAAAATAAAACGTTTATCACATACATAAGATCATTAAATTAGTTTTCTACAGAAACTTTTCCAGGAAAGCTTCCCTTTTGGCAGATATCCCATGTATTGCGTTTTTTTCTTTCAATCCGATATTTCTATATAAAATATTATATAAATATATATGAACTAGCTGTTACCCGCAACTTCGCCCGTGAGGATTTTGCAAGCAAACCCCATTTATATTCAGCATTTCACCGACCGTAATAATTGTAATTTAACACCTACTGCTGAGAATGATGAGAATTGCCAAGAATCAAATGCACTATTTTCAATTCCATCAATTTTCTGGAACGTTTACAATCGTTCTATAATCGAACCGATATGCAATAACAAATTCGAATTTAAAACGGTTCGAACATTTTTAAAATCGAAATAGATAAAAATATTTATAACAATGTCTGAAATGTTATTAATTTAATACACCTAAGTACTCGATAAAGACTAAATCCTCTCCCTCTCCCCTCGAGGGAGAATTTCTAAAAATCCCTTCTTAGTGTGCATTCTCATGGCATACCCTGCTACAACGCAGTTAAAAACAAAAAATCGCGTCTAAAATGTACGGTAGAAGCCGTTTTTCTGGTTAAGCCTTAAACCTCTCTCTCTTCCCCTTGCAGGGAAATTACTAAAAATCCATTCTTAGTGTGTGTTTTCACGACGTACCCTAACTGTGTATCAAATTTCACCTCTTTAGGTTCAGCAGTTTGCTCTGCTGATGATGAATCAGTGAGTCAGTCAGGACAAGCAATTTTATATATTTAGATTTTACAATTAATATGATTCAGAATAACATTATCTTATAAATACTTTAGTCAAGATTAACGTATAAAATATACTTACACGAATAAAAAAATAATGTCAACAAATATGTTATATATATATAAATATCTAATATCAATACATTAAACTAACTAAATTATTATGCTTATTTTCTTTTATTTCAGAATATCATGGAGAAATTCGAATATTCCACACGAAGAGGAGAATATAAATCGCTTTATATAGAAGAATATTTACATCAATACATAGACAATAAATGGACTCAGAGTCTTTTACCTTACGCCGTTCCTATGTCACTGGCATACATAATAATTATCTTTTCTTTGAAAAATTATATGAAGTCCCGGCCTCCGTTTCAGCTTCGTAGGCCACTCGTCTTCTGGAATATATTATTGGCGGCATTCAGTATTTGTGGCACTTTAAGATTGCTTCCAGGGTTGTTGATTTCAATTCGAGAGTTCGGATTTATGTTCTCCGTGTGCAACCTCAGCTTTGCATTAAAACATCACCCGCTTCCATTCTGGATGTCTTTATTTGCATGGTCAAAACTCATTGAATTCGGAGATACATTATTTATTGTTCTTCGTAAGCAGAAACTGATATTTTTACATTGGTATCATCATGCTTTAACTCTGATTTTTGTATGGTATTGCAATTCCAATGAAGCGTCCACTACATATTGGTGTATGACGATGAACATGTTTGTACACAGCTTCATGTATACTTATTACGCTATGAAGGCGATGAAGATTAATGTGCCTGTGTATATTGCCATGACAATTACTATAATGCAAATTGCACAGATGTTTATGGCTTTTTTTCTTTCTTTATTGGCCACTTATACGTATTATAGTGGAAAATACTGCGAACAGACCGACATGACTCTGTTGATTTCAAATTGTTTGCTCATGTCTTACGTATGGTTGTTTTGTCGCTTTTTTCGAAACTCATATTTCAAGAAAACAAACCGTTCTAACTTACTTCACGGAAAATATCTGTAAAAGAACGGTTTATTTTTATAAAAATTGTTCATTATTTTCTAAAATAATTTTATATAATGTTTAATCACTAAATATATTTCAAGTAATTAGAAATGTTCTGAATTTGAATCACTATGAATCAAGGTATAATAATGTAACACAGTAATAATTGTTAATTGAATAATATGAATTATTGTATTTTCTTTATTTCAAATTCATCTATTTTTCTTATTCTTAAAGTTTGTAACTTCATTAGACATTAAATAAACATAAAATTTTAATGATAGTTTAGGATTTAACAGTGTTAAATCCTAAACTATCATTCGCTTTATACATGAAAAAGTAATTTAAAAAAGAAAAACACGTCAAACAGAATATATGTGTAATGTTCTGTTCGTGAATTATATATATATTTAATATACAATAAAAGTTTTCAAAGAAATTTTATATATACTTAATACTATTTTCATTTATCGCCAAACACTGTAGAATATCAACTCCTGAACAAGGCATTTACTTGACCCTTCTACGTCTTTGACATCATTACTTTATTTTCATGTTTGTTTTATATAGCCTATATTTTTTTACTTTTTGCACATTTTTTTAATATCATCGTTTCGTAGAATTGTTCATAATTCAATAATTAGCTTATGGTTCTTTAAGAATGCAAAATAATTTATTATTCAGAAAACAAAGTAAATAAAATTCTTATAATGAAATCGGAGAGAACAGAAGCCTTTAACGTAAACCAATCTTGGGAACGAAATTTAAAAAGTGTATTCAGATCATATAGAAAAATTTCTTTAAAATGGCTCGTTTCTCAGCCGGGAATTCGGCAATGTTGACGAAAAATAATAATTACTAACAAAACAAGCGCACGTAGTTAACAACTACATCTCGGGTTGTAGAGGAAGTTATTGTATAGGAAAATACTTTACTGATAAGGGATTAGTATGAGCGGAAACGATCCGATCAATGTACTTGTAATATATTTTATGAACAGAAATGTATGACAATTAAATATAATACTTTATATGTAAAAGAATTTTAATCTAATACCTGCAGAAAGCACTATATTTATTACCTCACTTATCGGTGTAATAATATAACGTTTCAATATATATAATTTCTCAATTTAATATTATATTCGTGACTTAAATGTTAACTATGTTTAATTAACTCTGTACGCAGTTTTATTATACACCGTCTATGTAATTTCTTTTCGTTTTTAACGTCAGTAATTTTTCAGTTTTTGTATACAGTATTACAAAAATTTTTAAATTATACATCCGGTTTATTCGTATTTAATAATTTTTATGTTCAGTATACTTTACTGTTTATATTTATTACTGTGAATTATTTGCTTTGTTGGAGGTAGTACTCGCATGCTGTACAACATAAAAATGAATATAAATAAATTAATTACTTAAATAATTAATGATTAATCATGTACTTGACATTACTGTTTATGATATTTTATGTTTAAACTATTAAATATAGAGCAATGTATGCATAAATAGTACATTCCCATTAAATAGATGTAAAAAAGGCAAAGTAAGGAAATTAATGGAGTAAGGCAGTGCAATACGAGTGATCTTTAAATCAGGTGTGATTCCAAAAAGAAATTACCTACAGAACACGGCAACTTTAAGCAATACTTGCATAGATTTAACCTTGGAGACAATCCACAATGCGATTGTGGTATTTAGGAAGACCAAACACCAGTTCACTTAGTTTTTCGCTGAATATGGACAATAACATTTTTACAGCTGCAATTCTTGAAGGGTACAACTGGCCTTTGAACCCGCACAAACTCATTCACACGTGTACAATATTCCATCATATACTCGCATTCATATCTTTTAGTGGGGATCTTCAGAGCACTCACTCCTGCACGAATGGTAATTAGCTTTCCCTCGCTTTGTTTCAACTGTCGATATATAGCTGTCTTTTAACTTTGTATTTTAATAGTTATTTTTGTCTTCTCTTTTAGTCTAAATTTGGTTAGTCCTAGTTAAAAGTAAAATTAAAGATTCTTAGCTTGGTTTCCAGTTAGGTTATGATAATTTAGCTTAAAATAGATTAATGTTTCTTAGCTAGAATGTCTGGTTTAAAAAAATTAAAAACAATAAATGAATAAAAAATTGGGGTCTTACTCGTTTGTCTCGTCTAGTTTGTCATTGTGTTCGTTCTGTTTTTGCGATATCTGTCCAGCTGTTAAATAGTATTAATTAAGATTCGCGTTCAGTTTCATTAGTATTATGTGGATATAAGTGTTCCTATTGACAACCACTTGGCACTAACTCCGGCTTCAAGGCCGTAGACCCTTCGAGTATTTATGGCCATGCAGCCTAAAAACTGCCTGCCAACATCAAACATATAGAGTACTGTAGTCATACCTACGCCGTTCAGAGGGATCCTTCCTTTGTCTATTATATATCTCTTCTCCCTTCTTCTTCCCCTCCCCTTTCCCTTACCCTCTTCTTTGCCTGCTAAACACCTTCTGTACAGCCGAAGTCTTTCTTGTATGTATGTGTGTATATTCGATGTATTGTTACTGTTAAATTACTTACTTTTGCTTTATTATGATAATTAATAACTGTTTTAAACAATCACTCAAAATAGATGACACCACAAATAATTTTTTAAACAATTCTCGTATTATATTGTATATGCAAATATTTTTCATAATTCAGCTAAATTTTTTAAAATTTATATGAAAGTTTACATTTTATGACAGAATAATTGTAAATTATCGGATTTCCTTTCCTGTTTTCTTAACTTCCTGTTAATGTAGCAGGAAAGTTGTGCAAGATCCTACCAGTTTATTATTATGTAAATGTGTTAATTAGTTATAAATATTTATATGAATATAATAATTTAAATAATAATAATATATATATTAATTTAACAAATAATAATAATACAGTATGTGTATATATATAGGCTATATATACAAACTACAATGTCGTGATGAATACTAAAATAGCAGGAAAATTTTTGAAAAATATACTGTATAATGAGGATATTCCATACTTATTGGTTAGTTCTTAGACAATTTGCCTTACAGGTAAGAATATTCACTGTTTACTTATATTTTAACACTAGTATAATAGTTTATTTTCTTTATTTGACTCTATGCTTTTAAGTTGTTTTTTCTTATTAAAACACATCAATATTTCATGAAGCCCAATAATATTGATTGTATAATAATTTGCATAGATTAAACTATAATTTTACAATAATATATAAATAATTAACTTTTATATTAAAAAATTAAATAACTCTATACCTAGTGAAAACTGTTAAATATGTGTTTAATTACAAAATCGTTGTTTTTACTGGTTTACCTCGTTTACTAATAAATATTATTTAAGTTTATTAATTTCTAGGCTATATGAATAAAAAAAATAGTGATTTGACGGTGTCCCAACACTCCATTGTATTCCCTTCTGAATTTTTAATAGGGAGAATTGAGAATGGAATCGAAAAAATACCTTTTATCAATGTCCCATATTCAATTTCCCAATCATTCGTAGGGCGGTAATGTTAAAAGATAAAGTTTCTCTAATCCATTCACTAGCAAACATATCAAAATTTAACAAGTTTATATTCTTGTAAATATATAAATTATTTAACAAATTCTTGTATAATTTGTATAGTATACACTCGTGATTAAGTGTACAAATTTATAAAATATTATTGCATTATCCTCTTAATCTGGAAAATTACTGTGAACTTCGATTTACGATTTCTCGCATTCACATCTTATATAACTTTCGGAATATATAATAGTTGATTCAATATTTATATGACTGTGTTCATTAACATATATATAAGGATATGTTTAGTCATTTTCTCCTCTCGCCCACTTTGTTTCGCCTCGTAAATCATATACTCTCTCTATTTAAAAATGACTTCCTTTATTATATCATGGATTGTGTTGGACCCCCGAATCTGTATGCTTGAAGTGTGAAGAAAGAGGTTTTACATATTGGAGCGTGCTAGAAAAAAAACTTGTACTACGACTGAAAATTTGTAGAAAAATACGTTTTTATATTGTTTCTTATACATAAATATGTTTAACGACAACAAAAAACATTTATTACAATAATTTCTAATGGCAAAACTGTTCATAACGTCTAGTAAATTTACTAAACTATTAAGCTTCATATTATACTTCGTAATCGTTATCAGTTATCCTTCTAAATGAGCATGAGCTAAATACATAAATGTCATTTATCTGTAAAAATATAAAGCTAAATGTAATGATTCTTACCTTCATCTACCTTATTATTTATAAAGGAAACAATAAAATACATGCCTTATCAATGAAATTGTGTTTCCTCAAGCAAAACGTCGAGCAGAAAAGTGTCCTACTGATAACAAAGTGAAATTTTTCAGGAAACGATCTCAATATTTTTTAATAGATAAGGACGAAAGTAAAAATAGCAGACGAGTAATTCTTTTTACATAAAGTTGTAGCTTATATAAGTATTTAGTGAGAGAATTTCATTGTACTTAATCTTAATATTTTCTCAAGACACAAATAGCGATTACGTAGATAGAACCATTTTGCATCAGGAACGATGAGTTTGACTGAGCTTCACCATGAAAATAGAACCTTATGATCATGTAGAGTTTGCATTAACTAAATTAAACACAACAGGGATTTGCTTCAAATAATAAGCTTAATTTTGTACTAAAAACAAAGTATTTATTTTATAACTTCTTCATATTCTTTACATAGGATTTCTGCATATTAATAGCTGTATAGGCAATTTATTGTCACTAAACCTTTTACATTGCAATGAACGACTATGATCAACGCTGTTTGTATGATCAACGTCACATTTGTGTAGTTATCCAATAANTATAGTGGTAGAAAATAATATAAAAGTATTTATATTATTTATACTCGTACAATTTCAAAACTATTTTTTGTAATAATTTGATTCTGACTTAACGGATATTTTCATATTATTGACGACAAAAGTTAAAATAATTTATTTCCTTACCTGTCCATTATTTTTGTTTGACGGAGTTGAATTGTTTGGACCACGTGGCATGAAAAATTTTGTCAAGGTCCTGATGAGAATGTGCAGACAACTGAACGTGAAAGAAGACCACTGAGTCAAGATCGTGCAACTATCTATGTTGTGATTGGATAATTTAAATTAGCAAGCAGTGATACTAGTGAGACTTTATTAAACTAATTTTTTCTCATTTTTTCGTTGAGGCGTGAAATATTGTTTTGTACCGTAAATGATACTTGAAATATTATAATGTACTGAAAATGTACTGAAAATCTAAATGTAATTTCAATTTACTGGAAAGGGCAAAATGTACCAGAAAAGTACAAATGTACTAGGAACGGCAACACTGGAGCTGTCTCATATCTAAGTGTTATACTGAATATTTTTATCTACATGAAAAAATGAACATTATCTGTTTCCCATAGAAACTGTTGTCAGAAGATATCTCTTTTGGCAGATTTACACGTGTTGTATTGCCATATCCATGTCCTTTCTGTCTGTTCACCCTTTGTTCATATTGTAAACAGAGTTAGATAGATGAAAATCGAGACTACGTAATGAAAGCTGAAATACAGTTCAGATATGAAGACGGAAAATGGAAGACTGATATGGAAAGTGAAAATTAAGAGTCTCTAAACTTGAGAAAAGGAAATCCTGTGATGTTACTTGAAACAATAGACCATTGAGAACTCCAAATATATCCTGTAAAAAAGGATCATAAAAAATTATAAATTCATAAAAAAATATTTTTTAAGATTAAAAATGGTTCTTTCAGTTTAAATATTTAAAAACAATAAAATAGAAAATTTATAATATAATTTTTAATTTTTTAAAATTATAATTTCTCTGTTTATTTAAAAATTTTTTAATACTTATGTAAGAATCAGGAAGGAATTTATATACTTAATGTGAAAAATCAAGCCTTTTGAAATATAGCGTGATTTTTGAAGTTAAGGGAGTGATGTGAGAACAGAAAAGAATTTACATAATTAAATAGAGTTAATAAATCGATCTAGAAAACAATCCTAATCTGGATCATATTCCAAGACGTTGTCTTTATCTTTTGAAAGGAGAGAAGATAGAAATGCTGTTTTAAATTACAGCAAAATTTTTCTTTTTCTGAATCTTCATTCAATTAGCATGAGAAAGAATGTATGTATCTTCTACGTGTTGTTTTCATTAATGGAAAACCTATCTATCACTTTTGTACCTAAAGGGGAAATCAACTTCCTTTCACAAAGTCTTATCTCTAACTATGGCAGTCATGGCAACCCCTCTGGGTTAGATACACAGATGGTTGTCAAAATTAGTATCTAATCCTGTCAGTGGATGCCATGAAAAATCCATGATTTCTATTAGACGTAACTGAAATTAAAAAAGGCAATTTCTCCTTGATTCTGGGGAGTTCTCAAAAATTTTGACTTGTGTCTAGAAGCAAAATTAGTCCTTAGTGCTGTATCACTGCTCATCAGCATTCTCCATGATCTTTGTCTGCCACAATACTTCTCTACCTGTTTGAGTAAGAAGATGGAAATCAACAGCTACAATCGAGGTAGTATGTCTAACTTGTTGTAAGCTCTCTCTCTCATGCGATTTAGATAAGGGTTTGTATCTCTTTATGTACTGATTATTATTTCTCTTTTATATTTTGTCCCTAATAAATTTTTTTTGTTGATTTAAATGGTCTCATTCTTGAACTCAACTTACAGCCAAAGTCTATTCATGGATCTATGGTCCTTCCTTCTCAGAAACATATTTTATATTAATCCTTAGGGTGCTTAATGCTCTAATTAGGCTGGTGTCAGGAAAAGTCAACAGGGAGATTGTAAGAACTTCCTGTACCCAAATTAAATACTATTAAAAACTTATTCTAGTGACCCTGTGGGCGGATTTTTTCTGATCTGTGATCGAACAAGAGTGAGAAACGACCTTTCTCTCAACTCCAGCTTCCCACACTTATATTTAAGACATTCTTAGTTTCATTTTGATTGTATTGCAAATTTCTTAGTTTTAAAGTCACATTTTCATAGTGGTGTCTGACATACAACAAAGGTTAGGTTGTAGGAAACATAGTCCTTAGTGCTTCAGTTAATGCTTCTTTATTATCGCTGCCATAGGCACAAAAGTTTACTAGTCCTGGCTCATATTGTTTTAAAGTTTGAAAGAAATTATTATACACTTCATTTGTTTTCATAGTACTTCTCATTATTGGTCCTAAAAATATAGAAGAATGCCCTTTCTCTTTAACTCAGTTTAGTGTAAGAATATGTTGTACTAAGCACAAAAATTTTTCTGAGTTTAAAATTGAAAAAAAAACTTTCATTTATAGTCATTAAAAGTTGAATAGAAACCTGTTTACATTTTGTTTTTTCCTCCTCTTACTAAGGAGGAAAATTAAAGGCAGTATTTAAATAACGAGAATATATCAGACTGTTCGTCCAGTTCTCCTTGGACAATCAACCTTACAGGTAAAATTATATAAGTTTTATTTAAATTTTTATATTTAAATAATACATTATTTATCGTAGCACTCGATAATGTCGAATCTAGAATAATTTGCATAAATTAAATTATTATTTTAAAATAATACATAGCTAATTAATTTGTATATTTGAAATTTCTTAAAAGTTATCTATGCTTTATTCAGTACTTTTACACTCGTATAATTCATATAAATATTAAATTGAAATGAAATAATTTTTGTCCTTTATTACTTGCATTCGCAATCCTGGTGAAGGTTATTAAGTAAACAACTTTTACTTACTCATATTCTGTCCTTACGTTTTTAAATAGTTTATTAAATAAAAATAAGAGCAATTGTATTAAAACATGATAATAATAAATAATTTTTAATGGCAAAATTGTTCTTGGTAAATTTATTAAACTTTTCAGTGTCATGTCATACTTCATGAGCATTCCAGATTTACTATACAAGAAATCTCGATTCATACTGTACTGACGAAAATAAAACGTTTATCACATACATAAGATCATTAAATTAGTTTTCTACAGAAACTTTTCCAGGAAAGCTTCCCTTTTGGCAGATATCCCATGTATTGCGTTTTTTTCTTTCAATCCGATATTTCTATATAAAATATTATATAAATATATATGAACTAGCTGTTACCCGCAACTTCGCCCGTGAGGATTTTGCAAGCAAACCCCATTTATATTCAGCATTTCACCGACCGTAATAATTGTAATTTAACACCTACTGCTGAGAATGATGAGAATTGCCAAGAATCAAATGCACTATTTTCAATTCCATCAATTTTCTGGAACGTTTACAATCGTTCTATAATCGAACCGATATGCAATAACAAATTCGAATTTAAAACGGTTCGAACATTTTTAAAATCGAAATAGATAAAAATATTTATAACAATGTCTGAAATGTTATTAATTTAATACACCTAAGTACTCGATAAAGACTAAATCCTCTCCCTCTCCCCTCGAGGGAGAATTTCTAAAAATCCCTTCTTAGTGTGCATTCTCATGGCATACCCTGCTACAACGCAGTTAAAAACAAAAAATCGCGTCTAAAATGTACGGTAGAAGCCGTTTTTCTGGTTAAGCCTTAAACCTCTCTCTCTTCCCCTTGCAGGGAAATTACTAAAAATCCATTCTTAGTGTGTGTTTTCACGACGTACCCTAACTGTGTATCAAATTTCACCTCTTTAGGTTCAGCAGTTTGCTCTGCTGATGATGAATCAGTGAGTCAGTCAGGACAAGCAATTTTATATATTTAGATTTTACAATTAATATGATTCAGAATAACATTATCTTATAAATACTTTAGTCAAGATTAACGTATAAAATATACTTACACGAATAAAAAAATAATGTCAACAAATATGTTATATATATATAAATATCTAATANTATATATTTTTTCTTTTGCCGGCTAAACACCTTCTGTACAGCCGAAGTCTTTCTTGTATGTATATATGTATATTCCAAGTATTGTTACTGCTAAATTACTGACATTAAAAGTCAAAAAGAATTATTAATGTCTATATCTCGAGTGGAAAAAAAATTAGTAAAAAATTTTCATGTTATTAGCATTCACAATTAGTTTAAAGACTCAATCCGACTTTCAACGATAGTGGGTTTTGCTTTATTATGATAATTAATGACTGTTTTAAACAAACACCCAAAATAGATGACACCACAAATGATTTCTTAAATAATTTTCGTTTTATATATGAAGACATTTATGATAATCCATCTAACCTTTTTTAACTTTTTATAAAAGTTTAAATTTTATAACAAAATAATTAAAAATTATCGGATTTCCTTTTCGGTTTTCTTAACTTCCTGTTAATGTAGCAGGAAAGTTGTGCAAGATCCTACCAGTTTATTATTATGTAAATGTGTTAATTAGTTATAAATATTTATATGAATATAATAATTTAAATAATAATAATATATATATTAATTTAACAAATAATAATAATACAGTATGTGTATATATATAGGCTATATATACAAACTACAATGTCGTGATGAATACTAAAATAGCAGGAAAATTTTTGAAAAATATACTGTATAATGAGGATATTCCATACTTATTGGTTAGTTCTTAGACAATTTGCCTTACAGGTAAGAATATTCACTGTTTACTTATATTTTAACACTAGTATAATAGTTTATTTTCTTTATTTGACTCTATGCTTTTAAGTTGTTTTTTCTTATTAAAACACATCAATATTTCATGAAGCCCAATAATATTGATTGTATAATAATTTGCATAGATTAAACTATAATTTTACAATAATATATAAATAATTAACTTTTATATTAAAAAATTAAATAACTCTATACCTAGTGAAAACTGTTAAATATGTGTTTAATTACAAAATCGTTGTTTTTACTGGTTTACCTCGTTTACTAATAAATATTATTTAAGTTTATTAATTTCTAGGCTATATGAATAAAAAAAATAGTGATTTGACGGTGTCCCAACACTCCATTGTATTCCCTTCTGAATTTTTAATAGGGAGAATTGAGAATGGAATCGAAAAAATACCTTTTATCAATGTCCCATATTCAATTTCCCAATCATTCGTAGGGCGGTAATGTTAAAAGATAAAGTTTCTCTAATCCATTCACTAGCAAACATATCAAAATTTAACAAGTTTATATTCTTGTAAATATATAAATTATTTAACAAATTCTTGTATAATTTGTATAGTATACACTCGTGATTAAGTGTACAAATTTATAAAATATTATTGCATTATCCTCTTAATCTGGAAAATTACTGTGAACTTCGATTTACGATTTCTCGCATTCACATCTTATATAACTTTCGGAATATATAATAGTTGATTCAATATTTATATGACTGTGTTCATTAACATATATATAAGGATATGTTTAGTCATTTTCTCCTCTCGCCCACTTTGTTTCGCCTCGTAAATCATATACTCTCTCTATTTAAAAATGACTTCCTTTATTATATCATGGATTGTGTTGGACCCCCGAATCTGTATGCTTGAAGTGTGAAGAAAGAGGTTTTACATATTGGAGCGTGCTAGAAAAAAAACTTGTACTACGACTGAAAATTTGTAGAAAAATACGTTTTTATATTGTTTCTTATACATAAATATGTTTAACGACAACAAAAAACATTTATTACAATAATTTCTAATGGCAAAACTGTTCATAACGTCTAGTAAATTTACTAAACTATTAAGCTTCATATTATACTTCGTAATCGTTATCAGTTATCCTTCTAAATGAGCATGAGCTAAATACATAAATGTCATTTATCTGTAAAAATATAAAGCTAAATGTAATGATTCTTACCTTCATCTACCTTATTATTTATAAAGGAAACAATAAAATACATGCCTTATCAATGAAATTGTGTTTCCTCAAGCAAAACGTCGAGCAGAAAAGTGTCCTACTGATAACAAAGTGAAATTTTTCAGGAAACGATCTCAATATTTTTTAATAGATAAGGACGAAAGTAAAAATAGCAGACGAGTAATTCTTTTTACATAAAGTTGTAGCTTATATAAGTATTTAGTGAGAGAATTTCATTGTACTTAATCTTAATATTTTCTCAAGACACAAATAGCGATTACGTAGATAGAACCATTTTGCATCAGGAACGATGAGTTTGACTGAGCTTCACCATGAAAATATAACCTTATGATCATGTAGAGTTTGCATTAACTAAATTAAACACAACAGGGATTTGCTTCAAATAATAAGCTTAATTTTGTACTAAAAACAAAGTATTTATTTTATAACTTCTTCATATTCTTTACATAGGATTTCTGCATATTAATAGCTGTATAGGCAATTTATTGTCACTAAACCTTTTACATTGCAATGAACGACTATGATCAACGCTGTTTGTATGATCAACGTCACATTTGTGTAGTTATCCAATAAAAAATTAGAACAGATAGGTTTTATATATAAATATTTCATATGCACAGATTAAACCATAAATAATTGTGTTTAATTAGAAATATTACTTTTTCAGAATACAATGGAGACAGTCGAAAATTCTGCACGAAGAGGCGAATATAAAGCACTTTATATAGAAGAATATTTATACCACTATGTAGACAATAAGTGGACTCAGAGTTTTTTACCTTACACTGTTCCTATATCGCTTGCATACGTAATAATTATCTTTTCTTTGCAAAATTATATGAAGTCCCGGCCTCCGTTTCAGCTTCGTTGGCCTCTTGTCATCTGGAATATACTACTGGCGGCATTCAGTATTTGTGGCACCTTAAGATTGCTTCCAGGATTGTGGATTTCACTCCGAGAGTACGGATTTACGTTCTCCGTGTGCAATCTTAGCTTTGCATTAAAATATCACCCGCTTGCATTCTGGTTATCGTTATTTACATGGTCAAAAGTTATTGAATTCGGTGATACATTATTTATTATCCTTCGTAAACGGAAGCTAACGTTTCTGCATTGGTATCATCACTGTTTAACTCTGATTATTACGTGGTATGTCAATTCCACCGAAGCGTCTACTGTGTATTGGTTCGCTACAACGAACATGTTTGTACACAGCTTCATGTATACTTATTACGCTGTGACGGCGATGAAGGTCAAAGTACCTGTGTTTATTGCAATGACCATTACTACAATGCAAATTGCCCAAATGTTTATGGGTTGTTTTGTTAATTTGTTAGCGGCATACGTGTATTATAGCGGAAAATATTGCGAGCAGACCATTATGAGTCTGTTTTTGTTGATTTTTTTATATGCTTCACTTGGTTGGTTGTTTTGTCGCTTTTTTCGAGATTCATATTACAAGAGAACAAATCGTAGTAATTTACTGTATGAAAAATATCAGTAAGAGAAGCGTTAGGAGGGGAAACGTTTTGACTACAATAATTGATTATCATTTTGTTTGCATATTACTTCATATTATGGTAAATAATATTATATTGTTAAATATTTTGTTGTAATTAACGAAATACGTGGTAAATTTGTATATCTTATGAATTAAAATATAATAAGATAACATAAATATAAGGCGTATTATTTGTTGTTTGATATAATTACTTTTTCAGGTTTTGGTTTTTATTGATAGATTTACGTTGTACTTAATGTTATAAATAGAAATTCAATAAAAATAACTTTCTTTAATACAAGGTATTGTTACAATTAGTTTATCAAATAAAACTGTTGGAAAAGAGCTTATTAATTAACGTTTAGCATATTTTTAAATTTATTAAATAATAAGGTTACGTCTATATTCTACACAGAATTTTTCATTTAATATTACATCTAATATATGTAATATTTAATAAAATTCAAATTCTTACTGAAGTTTCTGTAACTTAAAGTGTGCAGACTTCCCGAACATTCCATATATTAATAGGTATACATCTTTTCTAATACAATTGCTACTATTTTAAATAAGTATCATATTTATGTCCTAAATTTACATTAAAAAAACAAAGTCAAATTTTAAATGGAAATTTGAATACATTTCTTACAGTCTCACAATTACTTTATTAAGTAATCAGTAAAAAATTTATTAACTGACGAGCAATTATTTATTTTGACATAGTCACATTGCCAAGCAGGAATTTTTAATGATATTCTTAATTTATTTAATTAAAAATATATGGTTTCCACTTCAATTTAGTAGTGTCTTGCCCCTGTAAATCGTACTTTTTTTAACAATAAAGTCATGCCGATCATGTACCTAACACTTTTCAGAGAAGAATTATTGAATAGGAATAATATAACGTCCGGTTTAAACCGAAGTTTCTTATATAGTTATTCGGGCCTTTTGTCCCTAAGCTTTCCAAACACGATCTCGCTTTTTATTACTCTAACTCCGTTCTCGAGATTCAGGCAAGACAGCCAGACAAACGACAGTAGAAATCCTATGTTATTCATAATAATATTATTAAATGTAAAATTGTATTTTATAATTGTTTTTAAATTAAAATATCGTTATCAAAGGATATGTCATCGCGACACCCAGGACGTTCGGCAAAAGGATTTGAAATTTTTGGACTTAGGACACCTTAATACCTCAAAGAGTTCAAAAATTTCTGTATGTATGGATATTAGTGTGTGTTCGGGGGGCACCATTCTGTTCACCCTGTTAGAAGATTAATAACTCTTGTGCTTTTTATCGAAAATTTTTAAAATTTTGCAGAGAGATTTGTCTATTAGGGGGTTGATGCTATTAAATTTTCGTAGTTAAAGGTCAAGGGAATAAAGTGATAATGGGGGTCGTTCGTATCTTCAGTAGGGTAGGACTTATTGACGATTTTATTCGTTATTATCATTAATAATTTTCTTTTTAAAACTTATTTCTACTTTAAAAATTAAGCTTTTTGCCTTTATCTAATTGTTTAGACAAAAAAANAGCACTGTAATCATTAATAATTGTCTGTTACTTCTGGATTATCCTGTAATTTTCTAAAGTATTGTAATTAATTATTTTTCATTTTCAGAATATTATGGAGAAAGTCGAATATTCCACACGAAGAGGAGAATATAAATCGCTTTATATAGAAGAATATTTACATCAATACATAGACAATAAATGGACTCAGAGTCTTTTACCTTACGCCGTTCCTATGTCACTGGCATACATAATAATTATCTTTTCTTTGAAAAATTATATGAAGTCCCGGCCTCCGTTTCAGCTTCGTAGGCCACTCGTCTTCTGGAATATATTATTGGCGGCATTCAGTATTTGTGGCACTTTAAGATTGCTTCCAGGGTTGTTGATTTCAATTCGAGAGTTCGGATTTATGTTCTCCGTGTGCAACCTCAGCTTTGCATTAAAACATCACCCGCTTCCATTCTGGATGTCTTTATTTGCATGGTCAAAACTCATTGAATTCGGAGATACATTATTTATTGTTCTTCGTAAGCAGAAACTGATATTTTTACATTGGTATCATCATGCTTTAACTCTGATTTTTGTATGGTATTGCAATTCCAATGAAGCGTCCACTACATATTGGTGTATGACGATGAACATGTTTGTACACAGCTTCATGTATACTTATTACGCTATGAAGGCGATGAAGATTAATGTGCCTGTGTATATTGCCATGACAATTACTATAATGCAAATTGCACAGATGTTTATGGCTTTTTTTCTTTCTTTATTGGCCACTTATACGTATTATAGTGGAAAATACTGCGAACAGACCGACATGACTCTGTTGATTTCAAATTGTTTGCTCATGTCTTACGTATGGTTGTTTTGTCGCTTTTTTCAATATTGATTGTATAATAATTTGAAGCCCAATAATATTCATGAAGCCCAATAATATTGATTGTATAATAATTTGCATAGATTAAACTATAATTTTACAATAATATATAAATAATTAACTTTTATATTAAAAAATTAAATAACTCTATACCTAGTGAAAACTGTTAAATATGTGTTTAATTACAAAATCGTTGTTTTTACTGGTTTACCTCGTTTACTAATAAATATTATTTAAGTTTATTAAGTTCTAGGCTACATGAATAAAAAAAATAGTGATTTGACGGTGTCCCAACACTCCATTGTATTCCCTTCTGAATTTTTAATAGGGAGAATTGAGAATGGAATCGAAAAAATACCTTTTATCAATGTCCCATATTCAATTTCCCAATCATTCGTAGGGCGGTAATGTTAAAAGATAAAGTTTCTCTAATCCATTCACTAGCAAACATATCAAAATTTAACAAGTTTATATTCTTGTAAATATATAAATTATTTAACAAATTCTTGTATAATTTGTATAGTATACACTCGTGATTAAGTGTACAAATTTATAAAATATTATTGCATTATCCTCTTAATCTGGAAAATTACTGTGAACTTCGATTTACGATTTCTCGCATTCACATCTTATATAACTTTCGGAATATATAATAGTTGATTCAATATTTATATGACTGTGTTCATTAACATATATATAAGGATATGTTTAGTCATTTTCTCCTCTCGCCCACTTTGTTTCGCCTCGTAAATCATATACTCTCTCTATTTAAAAATGACTTCCTTTATTATATCATGGATTGTGTTGGACCCCCGAATCTGTATGCTTGAAGTGTGAAGAAAGAGGTTTTACATATTGGAGCGTGCTAGAAAAAAAACTTGTACTACGACTGAAAATTTGTAGAAAAATACGTTTTTATATTGTTTCTTATACATAAATATGTTTAACGACAACAAAAAACATTTATTACAATAATTTCTAATGGCAAAACTGTTCATAACGTCTAGTAAATTTACTAAACTATTAAGCTTCATATTATACTTCGTAATCGTTATCAGTTATCCTTCTAAATGAGCATGAGCTAAATACATAAATGTCATTTATCTGTAAAAATATAAAGCTAAATGTAATGATTCTTACCTTCATCTACCTTATTATTTATAAAGGAAACAATAAAATACATGCCTTATCAATGAAATTGTGTTTCCTCAAGCAAAACGTCGAGCAGAAAAGTGTCCTACTGATAACAAAGTGAAATTTTTCAGGAAACGATCTCAATATTTTTTAATAGATAAGGACGAAAGTAAAAATAGCAGACGAGTAATTCTTTTTACATAAAGTTGTAGCTTATATAAGTATTTAGTGAGAGAATTTCATTGTACTTAATCTTAATATTTTCTCAAGACACAAATAGCGATTACGTAGATAGAACCATTTTGCATCAGGAACGATGAGTTTGACTGAGCTTCACCATGAAAATATAACCTTATGATCATGTAGAGTTTGCATTAACTAAATTAAACACAACAGGGATTTGCTTCAAATAATAAGCTTAATTTTGTACTAAAAACAAAGTATTTATTTTATAACTTCTTCATATTCTTTACATAGGATTTCTGCATATTAATAGCTGTATAGGCAATTTATTGTCACTAAACCTTTTACATTGCAATGAACGACTATGATCAACGCTGTTTGTATGATCAACGTCACATTTGTGTAGTTATCCAATAAAAAATTAGAACAGATAGGTTTTATATATAAATATTTCATATGCACAGATTAAACCATAAATAATTGTGTTTAATTAGAAATATTACTTTTTCAGAATACAATGGAGACAGTCGAAAATTCTGCACGAAGAGGCGAATATAAAGCACTTTATATAGAAGAATATTTATACCACTATGTAGACAATAAGTGGACTCAGAGTTTTTTACCTTACACTGTTCCTATATCGCTTGCATACGTAATAATTATCTTTTCTTTGCAAAATTATATGAAGTCCCGGCCTCCGTTTCAGCTTCGTTGGCCTCTTGTCATCTGGAATATACTACTGGCGGCATTCAGTATTTGTGGCACCTTAAGATTGCTTCCAGGATTGTGGATTTCACTCCGAGAGTACGGATTTACGTTCTCCGTGTGCAATCTTAGCTTTGCATTAAAATATCACCCGCTTGCATTCTGGTTATCGTTATTTACATGGTCAAAAGTTATTGAATTCGGTGATACATTATTTATTATCCTTCGTAAACGGAAGCTAATGTTTCTGCATTGGTATCATCACTGTTTAACTCTGATTATTACGTGGTATGTCAATTCCACCGAAGCGTCTACTGTGTATTGGTTCGCTACAACGAACATGTTTGTACACAGCTTCATGTATACTTATTACGCTGTGACGGCGATGAAGGTCAAAGTACCTGTGTTTATTGCAATGACCATTACTACAATGCAAATTGCCCAAATGTTTATGGGTTGTTTTGTTAATTTGTTAGCGGCATACGTGTATTATAGCGGAAAATATTGCGAGCAGACCATTATGAGTCTGTTTTTGTTGATTTTTTTATATGCTTCACTTGGTTGGTTGTTTTGTCGCTTTTTTCGAGATTCATATTACAAGAGAACAAATCGTAGTAATTTACTGTATGAAAAATATCAGTAAGAGAAGCGTTAGGAGGGGAAACGTTTTGACTACAATAATTGATTATCATTTTGTTTGCATATTACTTCATATTATGGTAAATAATATTATATTGTTAAATATTTTGTTGTAATTAACGAAATACGTGGTAAATTTGTATATCTTATGAATTAAAATATAATAAGATAACATAAATATAAGGCGTATTATTTGTTGTTTGATATAATTACTTTTTCAGGTTTTGGTTTTTATTGATAGATTTACGTTGTACTTAATGTTATAAATAGAAATTCAATAAAAATAACTTTCTTTAATACAAGGTATTGTTACAATTAGTTTATCAAATAAAACTGTTGGAAAAGAGCTTATTAATTAACGTTTAGCATATTTTTAAATTTAATAAATAATAAGGTTACGTCTATATTCTACACAGAATTTTTCATTTAATATTACATCTAATATATGTAATATTTAATAAAATTCAAATTCTTACTGAAGTTTCTGTAACTTAAAGTGTGCAGACTTCCCGAACATTCCATATATTAATAGGTATACATCTTTTCTAATACAATTGCTACTATTTTAAATAAGTATCATATTTATGTCCTAAATTTACATTAAAAAAAACAAAGTCAAATTTTAAATGGAAATTTGAATACATTTCTTACAGTCTCACAATTACTTTATTAAGTAATCAGTAAAAAATTTATTAACTGACGAGCAATTATTTATTTTGACATAGTCACATTGCCAAGCAGGAATTTTTAATGATATTCTTAATTTATTTAATTAAAAATATATGGTTTCCACTTCAATTTAGTAGTGTCTTGCCCCTGTAAATCGTACTTTTTTTAACAATAAAGTCATGCCGATCATGTACCTAACACTTTTCAGAGAAGAATTATTGAATAGGAATAATATAACGTCCGGTTTAAACCGAAGTTTCTTATATAGTTATTCGGGCCTTTTGTCCCTAAGCTTTCCAAACACGATCTCGCTTTTTATTACTCTAACTCCGTTCTCGAGATTCAGGCAAGACAGCCAGACAAACGACAGTAGAAATCCTATGTTATTCATAATAATATTATTAAATGTAAAATTGTATTTTATAATTGTTTTTAAATTAAAATATCGTTATCAAAGGATATGTCATCGCGACACCCAGGACGTTCGGCAAAAGGATTTGAAATTTTTGGACTTAGGACACCTTAATACCTCAAAGAGTTCAAAAATTTCTGTATGTATGGATATTAGTGTGTGTTCGGGGGGCACCATTCTGTTCACCCTGTTAGAAGATTAATAACTCTTGTGCTTTTTATCGAAAATTTTTAAAATTTTGCAGAGAGATTTGTCTATTAGGGGGTTGATGCTATTAAATTTTCGTAGTTAAAGGTCAAGGGAATAAAGTGATAATGGGGGTCGTTCGTATCTTCAGTAGGGTAGGACTTATTGACGATTTTATTCGTTATTATCATTAATATTCTTTTTAAAACTTATTTCTACTTTAAAAATTAAGCTTTTTGCCTTTATCTAATTGTTTAGATAAAAAAAATTAATAAAATATCATAACAGATGGCTTTTCACAAGTATTAAATGTAGCCGGGAAAGTTTAGCAACTCGTTGCTTGATTATTTTTTTACTACTTATTTTAAATAAATTATATAATTTTAATAACTCCTGTGCTTTTTGATGAAAATTTCTATAAATGTTTGCAGAATGGTTTGCTTACGAGGGGGGTTAATACTAAATTTCGGTAATTAAACATCGAGGGATTGGGAAGATAATAAGGATGTGTGTATCTCCAGTAGGGTCAGAAATAATAGACTTATTAAATAATCTAGACTTAATAAAGATTTTACTTGTTATTGGCATTTAAAAAATTTTTTATAAAACACATCCCTACCCTCAAAATTAAGATTTTCGCTATTTTATAATAGTTAATAATATAAAAATTTTTAAATGAAATAAGATAAAAAATGGCACTACAAAAATTTTAAATTTCTCCCGAAAGTTGAGCAACTCGTTGCTGGTTTATATTATTTAGAGGAACCATCACTTAATATACTTATTATCATTTATATTATACACTATTTATCTCATTACTTTTATTTATAATCTGTGAAAATTATTGCATTTTCTACTTAATTGTACAATAATTTCTATAATTATATAGTTTTTTTAATTCTGGTGTATTTCTAATAACTAAAAATTTTATTAAATCTTATAGGGTCTACAAACTAAGATCTAAATATTGTATGCTTATGTTCAACTGTACAAATATCTTTTTTCTGATTGCGTGTATGAATAAGTTTACCACTACTTCCTTATATCATTATAACATACATTTGGCAACATTATAATTAACTCTAACATAACTAAATATAATTACAACAATTAATAGAAATTGATATATAATTAAAATTATTAATTTTCTTTTTTCTTGGGTAAACGATACAACCGCTTGTCAAGAGTTAAGCGTCAAGATGTTAAACAAAATTGTGAGGACCCGAACAGGGGTCGATTGAGAAGTCCGAATTATGGGTTCGATCGAAAATTAAGAGCTCCTTNAAATTTTATATATACTTAATACTATTTTCATTTATCGCCAAACACTGTAGAATATCAACTCCTGAACAAGGCATTTACTTGACCCTTCTACGTCTTTGACATCATTACTTTATTTTCATGTTTGTTTTATATAGCCTATATTTTTTTACTTTTTGCACATTTTTTTAATATCATCGTTTCGTAGAATTTTTCATAATTCATTAATTAGCTTATGGTTTCTTAAGAATGCAAAATAATTTATTATTCAGAAAACAAAGTAAATAAAATTCTTATAATGAAATCGGAGAGAACAGAAGCCTTTAACGTAAACCAATCTTGGGAACGAAATTTAAAAAGTGTATTCAGATCATATAGAAAAATTTCTTTAAAATGGCTCGTTTCTCAGCCGGGAATTCGGCAATGTTGACGAAAAATAATAATTACTAACAAAACAAGCGCACGTAGTTAACAACTACATCTCGGGTTGTAGAGGAAGTTATTGTATAGGAAAATACTTTACTGATAAGGGATTAGTATGAGCGGAAACGATCCGATCAATGTACTTGTAATATATTTTATGAACAGAAATGTATGACAATTAAATATAATACTTTATATGTAAAAGAATTTTAATCTAATACCTGCAGAAAGCACTATATTTATTACCTCACTTATCGGTGTAATAATATAACGTTTCAATATATATAATTTCTCAATTTAATATTATATTCGTGACTTAAATGTTAACTATGTTTAATTAACTCTGTACGCAGTTTTATTATACACCGTCTATGTAATTTCTTTTCGTTTTTAACGTCAGTAATTTTTCAGTTTTTGTATACAGTATTACAAAAATTTTTAAATTATACATCCGGTTTATTCGTATTTAATAATTTTTATGTTCAGTATACTTTACTGTTTATATTTATTACTGTGAATTATTTGCTTTGTTGGAGGTAGTACTCGCATGCTGTACAACATAAAAATGAATATAAATAAATTAATTACTTAAATAATTAATGATTAATCATGTACTTGACATTACTGTTTATGATATTTTATGTTTAAACTATTAAATATAGAGCAATGTATGCATAAATAGTACATTCCCATTAAATAGATGTAAAAAAGGCAAAGTAAGGAAATTAATGGAGTAAGGCAGTGCAATACGAGTGATCTTTAAATCAGGTGTGATTCCAAAAAGAAATTACCTACAGAACACGGCAACTTTAAGCAATACTTGCATAGATTTAACCTTGGAGACAATCCACAATGCGATTGTGGTATTTAGGAAGACCAAACACCAGTTCACTTAGTTTTTCGCTGAATATGGACAATAACATTTTTACAGCTGCAATTCTTGAAGGGTACAACTGGCCTTTGAACCCGCACAAACTCATTCACACGTGTACAATATTCCATCATATACTCGCATTCATATCTTTTAGTGGGGATCTTCAGAGCACTCACTCCTGCACGNCCTCTTAGGAATAATACAGTCTGAAATTTTGATCACAGGTAAAACTTTATTATATTTTATTATCATTTAAAACCGGTAATTTTCATATTTATCATAAAAGAAAATCATTAGAAATCATTCTTTTTTTGTTGATGAGAATAATGCGAATTAAGGGTAATTTCTAGTACGTTTTACATTATAAAGTATTGTAAATTTTGTAAATTAATGAAAACAATACATAATAATAAATTAAACAGAAAAACAATACTTTTGTGTAAAGGATTTTTTATAAGAAAGCAAGTTTTTCAATTGTTTATAATACACAAATAGGTGCAATTGCATTAAAACACGCTATAATAATTTATAACGGCAGAATTGTTCAATAGCATCACATCAATTTATTTAACTTTCCAGCTTCGTGTCATACTTTCCGAGCATTTAGTTATCGTTCTAAAAACTTAAATATTTTTGAAATTTATAAAAAAAGTCAAATGTAATGATGCTTACCTTAATCTATTGTATTGTTTATAGATAAGAGGATGAGTGGATATCGTTAGAATTTAGTTTCCTCGTGCTAAAATCATTATTCACATTGTTCTTTCACAATAAAACGTTTAAGAGTGGACTGTGATTTTCATATAAATTTTATCCGAATTTTTCATTTTATATTATTTATATTTACAGATATTTATGAGTGAAAAGCTTTTAATTTTATTTATGTTTTGTACATTTACATTTATGCATTAAGGAAAAAAAAACATTTCTTTGAATCAAAATCATTCAGATGTTGTCACGAAATAAGATATATTTATCGAACAGTTTGGTTTTTAAGTAATAAATCTTGAATTACCTGAACCGTGGAAAATATACGTGAAGTTTTATCTACTGTACGATCAGAAGTACAAACAATCCGGATAGAAAAGTTTTACTATAAATTTATGTATTAAAAAAGAGATTAAAAGCGAATTCATATATAAAACTTTTTTTAATTGTCGCCACATAATAAGTTATGTTAGGAGTTTCCAGACTTAAATTTATATTAAAACATTTTTTTTCCTGTTAAAAAATCGTAAGAAAAAATCAAAATTTTAAAACAAGTTGGTAAGAAATTTGCATAAATTCTAAATTTCTAAGAATGTTTAAGAGTTGAAAGTTGAAATTTCGGACACAGTTAAGGTACGTCATTAGAATGTACATTAAGAAGGAATTTTTAGAAATTCACATCGCGGATTAGAGTGAGAAAATTAAGGATTACCCCGAAAAACTCGGCTTCTACCATACTATTTTAGACGCGTGTTTTTGCGTTTTTGCGAGAAATCGAACATATTTTTACCCCATGTGAAAGTTCTCTAATTAGCTTTAGGAGTAATTCTTGCACCCGGTGAAAACGGGTAAGATCGGCTATAATCTAATAATATTCATCTTTGCTATCGTTATTTCTTGCCCGAGCAACGCCAGGCTCATCGTAAATGTAGGTTGGCGCTAAACAGGAAACCATTTCCAACCACGTCCATATCCTTCACGTGAGCATCTGAGCCTAGAGATAAATGAAAAAGCGGATTCCCTTACCTGCAACGAAAACATCAGAGCACGCAACACAAATATCATCACGGCCGAGAGAAATTAGATACGCGTGGCCTTCGACTGAAACTTTTAAACATACGCCAGAAAGTACCAAAGACTGCGCAACGTAACTGCCTTTAAGACTTTCTCTAATAGTGATCGGTACATTACTGTTCTAATCAACAGTGCACGAACCAACTTCCTCTAACACTAACATCTTTCTGTATATCAGGAACCTCAACACTACTAATCGTTGCAATTACTGTCCGACCGTGAAAGACGATGTTAAACACCGCTTGGATTCCTGCCGCATTTTTGATACTGCTCCAACCTCCACCATACAGACTTCTGCCTGCACCAATCATCACATTAAAATCATTAGCGAGTGCCTAGCACTATGCCCACTCTTAGCATGTATTCATGTCCTAACAGATTTCTTCCGCGCTATACCAGGATTTACACATTGTAAATGCCCATGTTAGATGTTTACACCCCCTTCCGGGGCGACATAGTCCCGAGAAAATGAACAGACTCACTTCAAACTTCAACCAATCATGGATTCTCCAGGTCCGAAAAACCGATAACACGAAGCGAAACTGACTCCTAAGAGGACCGGCAAGCAAGTAAGCAAGCATTAAAAACTTTTCATATTTTTAAATATTATAAAGTGACAAGACAACTTAATTTTGAGGGTAGGGATACATTTTATAAAAAAATTTTAAATGCTAATAACGAATCAAATCGTCACTAAGTCGGACCCTACTAGAGACGGACACACGATCCCCCTCTATCTTCCCATTCCTTCTACCTTTATCCACCAAAATTTAATAGCATCAATACACAAACCTCGCTGCAAAACATTATAAATTTTCGACAAATAGCACAAGAGTAATTAAACTTCAAATAGGATAAAGAAAATCTTGCCGCCCTACACACTAACATTCATAAATACTGTACAGAAAAATTACCGATTTGTTTTAGACGTTTCAAGGTCCCCGAAGTCAAAAAATGTAAAAATCTGGGGAGTTCATTTGTTGACCGTTCGCCATACATTTCCTCTGTCCTATAACAGATCGGCGAAAGTAAATACAGTGGGTGATCGGTTAACGAACATAATCCGTTTCAAGACTTTGTTCGCTAACCGAATTGTTCATTAACCGATTATCGATTTACCATAGGTTTTTATGGGAATTTGATTAATTCGTTCTGGGGACCCCAAAAATTAAAAAAAATATATATATTTGTTACTACGTTTATTTATATGTAATAATATAATTACATATATACAATCTTGAATTTTTATTAGTCATGTTTTTTCCGTTTGTGAGGAGATAAAGAATCTGTTTAATGTCAATTGCTTTTCTCTCTTCTTCAAGATTTTTCAGAAGTAGTTAATAGCATTGTAGGTGTAGATATCTCTAAGACTATTAATTTCAACCTGATTTGGATGCCGTTCTGACATCATCTCACTTCTTCAAAAAGTCTTTAATAACAGATATCGACATTAATTCTCTTTTTCAGAAGAAAACATATCTCGCCGAGTTTCTTGGTGTTTTTCATTCAAGAGTTCTTGGCGTTCTTCTGCCGTCAGAGCAGTTTCAGTTCCATTATGAGCTCTTAAATGTTCTTCATTTCTCAGCTGTGATTTTTGTTACTCCTTAAGCTGCTTGAGTCTTCTTGATAATACAGTATCTTTCTTAGATAAGATTGAACTGCGGCCTACTGTAGACCTGTTCAAGCCATACTGCCCAGCAACAGCAGACATCAGATATTTACTCATTCTCTACCTTTGCTATTATACTCTCACCTTTCGAAAATAAAAACCGACGCAAAACTTAACGAGTGCCCGCCCGACATCTCACGAATACTATAAAAAATTGTTTCTGTCAGAAAAATAAAAGGCTGGAATCACATGGGAAAGTTTTAAAGTTCGGAGGAATACTATCCGATCAGTATATACGGGGCTGAGCGTCGATGTCGACGTCTCCCGCGCTCCAAAAAGCTTCGAATTGTTGCCTGAACAACAAGGGATACCAATCGGTATTCATTATTTTACGTCACTTTTTATTGTATTTGTTCTGTGAAATGTTCGTTATCCGATCATGTGTTCGTTGTCCGAACATAAAAATCTTTCGCGAAAGTGCGTCATTATCCGACTTGTTCGTTAACCGAACTGTTCGATAACCGATCACACACTGTATTCAGTTTCTCTTATATTCAATTGCTAAGATTATCTTTAGTATAAAAATATAAATAATTTTAAACAAATATTTTAACGTTTTTGCCAAAAAAAAAGAAATTTGTTGATAGATAAAAAGGATACAATTCCTACTTAAAAAATAACAATATTACTTCTGTGACTAATATTCATTTAGGCTATATAACACATATTTGTCTGCTTCTAAGTGACAACCAAACTTATGATACAGTTTATTTCATATCACATCCAATGAAGTATTGTGTTACATAATGATATACTTGTTATTTAGAAACCCTTTATTTAAAAAAACCAAAAATATTTCATAACTGATCAATAATTGAAACATTTCATTGCTTTCGACACAAGCTTATGCAAATTTCTACGTGTTTATCGGTAATTTCTTAACACGTGTTTCTGAAAAAATAATGTCAATAATATTGAAAGAAAACATTTTTATTTGATTTCCATTTATAAATATAAGTACAACAAAACTATATGAATTTAAACACAATAAGACTAATATGTTTAACTAATAATCCTTACATTTACGATGTTATTACTCCTTAATTCATAAGAGATTCAAATTCATCACGTGTTTAATTAATTAAAACAGAGTATTTAAAGATAAAATATTATTTATCATAACATCAATAATATGCAAACAAAATAATAATCAATTTATTGTATTCAGAAAATTTTCCTCCTAACGCATAACTTACTGTGATTTCTCATGAGGAAAATTACTACAATTTGTTCTCTTGAAATATGAATCTCGAAAGAAGCGACAAAATAACCAAGCATACGAGAAAAACATGAAATTTAACAACAACAGACTCGTGTTGGTCTGTTCGCAATATTTCCCGCTATAATACATGTATGTGGCTGATAAAGTAAGAAAACAGCCCATAAACATCTGTGCAATTTGAATTGTGGTAATTGTCATGGCAATAAACAGTGGTACTTTGATATTCATCGCCTTCATAGCGTAATAAGAATACATGAAGCTGTGTACAAAGATATTCATTGTCATACACCAATATGTAGTGGACATTTCAATGGAATTAGCATACCATACATTAATCAGAGTTAAAGCATGATGATACCAATGCAAAAATATCACTCTCTGTTTACGAAGGACAAGAAATATTGTATCTCCGAATTCAATAAGTTTTGACCATGCAAATAAAGACATCCAGAATGGAAGCGGATGATGTTTTATTGCAAAGCTGAGGTTGCACACGGAGAACATAAATCCGAACTCTCGAATTAAAACCCACAATCCTGGCAGCAATCTTAAAGTGCCACAAATACTGAATGCCGCCAATAATATATTCCAGATGACAAGAGGCCAACGAAGCTGAAACGGAGGCCTGGACTTCATGTAATTTTGTAAATAAAAGATAATTATTACGTATGCCAGTGACATAGAAATAGCGTAAGGGAAAAAACTCTGAGTCAATTTATTGTCAACGTATTGATATAAATATTCTTCTATATAAAGCCATTTAAATTCTCCTCTTCGTGCGGTACTTGCAGCAGTCTCCATATTTTGCTGAAAAAATATAAATAATGCATAATTATTAATAGTTTAATTTAATCCGTGAATTTAAATTATTTAATTATAAATCATATGTGTTCACATTTCTGATTGGTTAACTACATCAGTGTTACGTACAATTAATCAAGTTATAATCGCCAATTCACATGATTATATGTAATAGAGTAATTAATTAGTTATGAAAATTGCCATTCAAAGTATTATAAAGCAATTCGTATTTTATTATTATCGAAATATCTGTTTGACGGGGTTACGGCAACACAACACGTGTAAATCTACTAAAAGAGATTTTTCAGATAATAGTTTCTTAAAGAAGTTTTTGTGTTTAACTAAGCATAAATTGCTATAAAGAACAATTTAAAATTAATTTCGGTATCTCAATATTTAAAAAAATGTGTAAAAAAGAAGTTATGATGATGATGACAGAGTTTTTATCAGAATTTCTTCATGTAAACCACAAAAGAATATGATAAAGTTGTTATACCAGAAATTTTTGAAGCAGAAAATATGCCTCTAAACAATGCAGAAATGAATTCATTATATAATATATCTGGTTATTTAATTAATAACACTAAAGCTAGAGATTTAAAACTTATCGAACCTGTAACATTCATCCATCCGTCATATTCTTGAATTAAAAAGAAACGAATAAAATGCTTTATTAAACTGAAAAAATCGTCATTTTTTAATGTAAACCCATAGGAACAGAACATGGCGGCGATGACTCTTGTGTCGCTACTCTGATAATCTAGGTACTCTAATAACACAGGTCTGCAAGTAAAAAACTACATGACTGTATAGAAACAGGTTAAATGTTGGTTGTGAGTAATATTACTGGTGAGGTTGAGCATGTTTTGACATGTTATCTGGGATACTAGGAATAAATATAAACAACCTGCTGTTGGATTAGATCATGTTTCAGCAAGCTAACTAAGTTCAGTACCTTGCTGGCCATCTAATGCCACACTCAGTTTATATCCAGCATTCGAACGCTACTGTGCTTGTATTTTTATTTCTGGAATTCGCAGAGGTTGAGTAATTTCTCCCGACAGCTTCTGTTATGTTTGTGGTCAACATCCCCTTTATCCGATCCCCTCTTTTTGGAAACAATGGGGGGAAAGGAAAAAGAAGCATGGGACTCTTTCAAAAATGTAGTGCATAAGTTTTTGAGGAATACTAAGGACCCTGACTAGAAAACCATTGTATAATGCATGATGACATTGTATGAAACTCAAGGATTCGAGATGAGCTTAAAAATTCATTTCTTGTACTCCCATATTGACTATTTTCCCAAAAACTTGGGAGCCTACAATGAAGAACAGGGTGAAAGATTTCACTAGGATGTCCGTGATATCGAGAGACGTTACCAAGGAAAATGGGATGTTAATATGTTAGCTAACTACTGTTGGATGCTCAATCGAGAAACCAGAGAAGGAAATCGGAAGCGAGTTCGGAGAAGCATCAAAGAGAAGAAGAAAAGGTGTCATAAAAAAAGAGTAGACCTAAAATTGTGTATAAATATCAGAAACAATTATTTGATTAGTTGTAAGAAAATATAAAATATTTAGTTCATTGTAATAAATAAGAGTTTTTATTAAATATTTGTTTTTATTTTGCAAAAAACCTTTACGTGATGGGATGTTACGGAAGTCATTATTAGAATCTCTGATCTTTAAAACATATAATTCAGCAAAAATATCCCATGCAACAGGAAAAAAATTTTTTTTGCAGACCCGTGTAATTACAATGGATTGCACATACTGTAGACGAAGCACTTTTAGGCCGAGACTCCACTAGCGTAAAAACCTTCATCGTAATTAGTTTTAAACACGTGGTCATGATATTTTACGCCGGAGAAGGTCATAAAGCAAGTAGTTTTCTACAATAATGAAATGTAATTATTGTATGAAAAATTCGTAGAATACAATCATTGTCTTTATATCGATGTGTCACGTATACAACCGTACAGTACCTTCGATAGTATCGTCAAAGTATGTGATGTGCCATGTTCTTCTGACTTAGCCATGCCTATTCGTGTGCCTGCTCAAATAAATAATTGCCTAAAAATAATTATTTTATGCGTAAAGTCAAATAAAAAATCAAGTTCTGTAAATATTTTACATTTTAGTAAAACTTTTCCTCCTAGATTGTTTGTATTTCTGATTGTAAAGTAGATAAAAATTCACGTATATATTTTACGGATCAGGTAATTCAAGTACTATTACTAAAAAGAAAAAAAAATCTTTGAAATTTATTGACACGTTCGTATTATTAGGGTTCCTCACGGTGGTACGACGAGCCCTAGACTCATTACCCAAGTCGTTTGGCCTGCTTGTTAAAAGTACCAAACACAGGTCGCGGGTTCGTGCCTTAGTAACGATAAGCGAAGTGTAGTTTTCAATTAGATATATATTACTCGAAAATAATAATTTAATTCACTCGAATTATTGCAGATTCGATATTATCGAGTGCTACAAAAAGTAAAGTATTATTTGAATATTAAAATGAGAATAAAAATTAAATAATGGTACCTGAAAGGTTAATTGTCGAAGGAGAAGTGGAAGATCTGACTGATATATATTTGTTATAACTATTTCCTGTAATTTTCCTACTTTATGAGAGGGGGGAAAATAAACAGGTTTCTATTCAACTTTATTTTATAATGGTTATTTTATTTAGGAATTAAAAATTTTATGATCGTTTCACTTTTAAATATAACGTGATTTCTTGAATACTATTTGAATACTTTCTTTCAACAGAAGAATTTAGTAAAAGTTATTAAACATCAAGCCATTATATATGCAGAAATGTACGAATATCTTACAAAACCTTTTAAAAGCTAAACACCAACAGTATGCCGAAAATCTATCGGGCTAGTTTAAGGCTAATTACTAAATGAATTACGTAACCAATTTGGCCCTATAGGTAAGCCTTAGGCGCCATCTCTTATTAACTTTAATAATTATAAATAAATTAATTAACCTAACGCTTACCTCTAGGGCCAAATTGGTTACGTAATTCATTTAGTAAGTAGCCTTAAACTAGCCCGATAGATTTTCGGCATACGGTTGGTGTTTAGCTATGTTATATATCGGGTTTAGCCATGTTTGCTAATCTATATAACTGTATAGCTATTAGCTAAATGTTTAAGCTATAATTTTTAAAAATATAGTAATTCAAACACAAATTATTTTTGTATTTATTTTCAGGCACTTGGCAATTTTTATCATCAAATTTTATTTAGTTGACAACTAAATTAGTCAACTAAAGAAAATAAATACAATAATAATTTGTGTTTGAATTACTACTAATAACTACTAGCACAGTTTCAAAGTACCAGAATTTTAAAAATATGTTATTTTCTTGTTTCGTTGGTACCTAAAGAGTGATAAATGTTACTTTTTGGCACTTTTATGTTGACCATTTAAGTAAAATGGTAACTTATGTAAAGTAGCTACCAGGATAGAGTTGATCTGTATTAAACCTTATTCAGTTCTACAGGGAAATTTTATATATATAAATGGACATGTATGTCCCTATATTTCACTTTTCCGCCAAAACTACACATCGCACGTAAATGGTGTTTGTATGTGGTAGTAGCCCCAAGTCTCCATTCGTGCATAGGGGTGGTTGCGTCTCGATAGCTATAAGGGTGCGGGAGATATGAGGCTGAAAGTGGTTGAAAGTGGCTTTCTATTCGAATTTGTTCGAATTAAATTCGAACATAAAATTCGAATATTGGTTCGATTATAGAACGATTGTAAACGTTCCAGAAACGTTGAAAATAGTTCGTTTGACTAAACGTAAAAATTCTCTAATTAGTCTGGAAACGGGGGACCTAATTCTTGCATTCTGTGAAAACGGGTAAGATTGGCTATAATGTAATTATCTTAATCTTCACTATCGTTACTTTTTGCCCAGCGAAGCGGGTCCTTGCAGCTAGATTCTAGATTACTTAGAAAAACAGTCTTTTATATAAAAAAAAAAAACTATATTACATACAAATGTACGAACAAATAAAAACCCAGCGAAACGGGTCCTTGCAGCTAGTCATTTATAAAATTAAACTGGTTTTTCATTTGCTTCTTTATTATTTATTTTTTTTTACATTCTCCTTACTTTTATCACTTGTCTGCCATCTTGCCATTCCTTGTTTAAATTTTAAGTCTGCAAATTTTGCTAATGATCTATAAATAATCACCTTTTATTCTGAAACTCTAAAAGCTGATCTTAATATATTAATCGCCTCGAATGTACAAATCTTAAAGATTAATTCATCCCTAACAGTATCTAAATGTTATTTACTATTAAATAGTTCGAATTATTCTAAATTTATTATACATTATCTGCATTATTATAGCTACGTATGTGTTTTATTTGTAATATTTCATGTTCACACTATTAAGTATAGAACACGTAATGCCTAAATGTTGTATTAGTAAATATTTGAAACATATCCGCTTATAGCATTTAAAATTATTTAGATTATTTAAAATAAGTAGTGATAGATAAACCAGCAACAATTACGTTCTCATCCGAAACAGTTGACTGCCTTATGTTAAGACACCGATAAGTTAGGAAATAAATGTAGTGCTTTCTGTAGATACTAGATAAAAATTCCTTCACATATAAAGTATTACATTTAATTGTCATGCATTTCTGTTCATAAAATATAAAACAAATGCATTAATCGAATCGTTTCCGTTCGTACTGATGCTTTATCAGTTAAGTGTATTGCTATACAATGGCTTCCTCTACAATCGGAAGTGTGTTTGTGAACTACGTGCGCTTGTTTCCTTATCAATTACAGTAGAACCTCGAAAACTCGGCTCTCGATAACCCGGCACTCCGGATAAATCGGCCACACCCTGGCAGGGCAAAAAAATTCTTAGTTAATTAATTTTCATTATAGACAGCTATATAAAAGTATAAAAGCTCTCATAAAGTATTTTTCTGAGGTCTGTCTTATCAGGCAAATTACTGTACACAGTGTATTCATTAATTTTCATTTTCATGTAGTAAAGGCTCTATGCCTTCATAAAGGACGTACTTTTCCTTTGTTTAAGGATATTTGGGCAGTTTATTTTTTGTTATATTCTCAAGTAAACAATACATACAAGTACAGTACATTATTTTCTGAGGAAACACTCGTACTTATTTTTTAACCCCATTCCCGATAACCCGGCATTTTCACAAACTCGGCCATTCTTCGGTCCACATTAGGCCGAGTTTTCGAGGTTCTACTGTACTAGGAAATAAGCCCGGCGTTGCTCGGGCAAAGAGTAACGAGAGCGTTGATTAAGGTTATTACATTATAGTCACAGAATACAAGAATTAGTCCCCCTGTTTCCAGACTAATTAGAGAACTTTTAGATGGGTCTAAATATATGTTCGATTTCCCGTAAAAAACGCAAAAAAAAAACGCATTTGCTCCTGTTAATCTTGTACGCCGCTTTAACTTAACACTTCTATTGTTAACACTTCCCCCCGCGGGGGAAAGTGTTAACAATCTCTCCATTTTAAGAAATGTATTCAAATTTCCATTTAAAATTTGACTTTGTTCTTTTATGTGAATTTAGTACATAAATACGAGACTTATTTAAAATAGTAACTATTGTATTAGAAAAGATTCATACCTATTAATATACGCAATGTTCAAGAAGTCTGTACAGTTAAATTTACAGAAAGTTATAATCTCCAATTCAGAAATTCATATCTAATGTTATGAAAATTACTTTTTAATTATCTTTCTTGAATCAACAAGTAATCATCTGTAATATTATATTCGATGCAACGAAAATTTCAACAACTATACTTCAGAAATGTTTTTAAATATAAATTAAATATTATAATTATATTTATTTGTATTTTTTAATAGGATAATTAAAATATTTTCAAGTTAAGTCTTAAATTACATAATATAAACATTAATATTTTGTATATTGAATGAAAGCATAGCCATGAAATATTCTTCTTCGAACATTCCTGCATTTAAGAAAGACAACGTCCATTCACCAATTGAAAAAGTTGTTGATGTCGCAGATGTTGACTAGTTAATGAGGAGGTTGTTTTATAGATTTTAACGCGTACAAGGAAAGGGAGAAAAGTAAATGACTAAACATATTCTTATGTATCAATATATTTGAATTTGTTAAATAATTTATATATTTACAAGAATATAAACTTGTTAAATTTTGATACGTTTGTTAGTGAATGGATTAGAGAAACTTTTTCTTTTAACATTACCGCCCTACGAATGATTGGAAAATTGAATATGGGCATTGATAAAAGGTATTTTTCAATGCCATTCTCAATTCTCCCTATTAAAAATTCAGCCAAAAATACAATGGAGTGTTAAGACACAGTCAAATCACCATTTTTTTTCTATTCATATAGCCTAGAACTTAATAAACTTAAATAATATTTATTAGTAAACGAGGTAAACCAGTAAAAACAACGATTTTGTAATTAAAAAACATATTTAACAGTTTTCACTAGGCGTAGAGTTACTTAATTTTTTAATATAAAAGTTAATTACTTAAATATTATTTTAAAATTATAGTTTAATGTATGCAAATTATTATACAATCGATATTATTGAGCTTCGTGAAATATTAATGTGTTCTAATAAGAAAAAACAACCTAAAAGCATTGAGTTAAATAAAGAAAATAAACTATTATACTAGTTTTAAAATATAAGTAAACAGTGAATATTCTTACCTGTAAGGCAAACTGTTTAACAACAACTGAACTATAAGTATGGAATATCCTCATTATATATTTTTCAGAAATTTTCCTGCTAATTTAGTATTTATTACGACACTGTATATGTATATTTATGTAGAATATATATATACATAGTATAATAATTCAGTATATACATGAATTATTATATACTGAATTATATAATGAATTATTATACTCTACATGAATACACATATTATTACTATTTAAATCAATATACTGTATATAAATATTTATAACTAATTAAAACATTTACATAATAAAAAAACTGGCAGGATTTTGTGCGACTTTCCTGCCACATAAACAGGAAGTTAAGAAAACCACAAAGGAAAATTTTTAAACAGTGTTTGTTAAAAACAGTTATTAATTATTATAATAAATCAAAGAGTTCTTATTTCGGGAAGAAGAAGTGAGTTTTTAAAATAATTGTAAATGCTAATAACGCGTAAAATTTTTATTAAGGTTTTTTTTCCCACTCCAGATATAGACATTAAAAATTCTTCTTGTTTTTTAATGTCAGTAATTTAACAGTAACAATACTCCAAATATACATATATACATATAAGAAAGTCTTCGGCTGTACACGAGGTGTTTAGCCGGCAGAAAAGAGTGTAAGGGAAAGGGAAAGAGAAGAAGAAGGGAGAAGAGATATATAGTAGACAAAGGAAGGATTTCTCTAAACGGCGTACGTATGACTGCAGTACTCTCTATGTTTGATGTTTGCGTGCAGTTTGTAGGCTGCAAGGCCATAATTTCCCAAGGCTCTAAAAGAACACCCGAAGGTAGCGAACACCAATAATTTAGGGCCGTAACGAATAGCTAAGGGTAGAAGTTAGTACAAAGTGGCTGTTAGTAGAAAGACTTATATCTATTTAATACTAATGAAACTGAACGCATCTCTTAATACTACTTAACAGCTAGTCAGGCAGCGCGAAAAGCGGACGAAGACAATGACAAACTAGACGAGAAGAACGGACCGAAAGGAACAAATGTGCAAGATCCGAATTTTTTATTGTTTTTAATTCTTTTTATACCAGACATTCTAGCCAAGAAACACTAATCTATTTTAAGTTAACCTAGCATAACTTAATTGGAAACCAGCTAAGAATCCCTAATCTAACATATAACTAGGACTAACCGAATTTACGATGAAAGAGAAGTCAGAAAATAAGGATTAAAATACAAAGTTGAAAGGCAGCTACCGACATTTGTAACGAAGCAAGGGAAAGCTAATTGCCATCCGTGCCTTGGAGTGAGTTCTCTGAAGAGCCTCACTAAGGGATATGAAAGCGAGTAGATGATGGAATATTGTAAGCGTGTGAATGAGTTTGTGCAAATTGCAAGGCTAGTTGTACCCTTCAAGAATAGCAGCTCTAAAAATGTTATTGTACCTATTGCAGCGAAAAACTAAGCGAATTGGTGTTTGGTCTTCCTGAATACCACATTTGCATTCTGGATTGTCTCCAAGATTAAATCTATACAAGTAGGCCTATTGCTTAAAGTTGCCATGTCCTGTAGGTAATTTCTCTTTGGCATCACACCTCTTTGGAAGATCACTTGTATTGCACTGCCTTACTCCATCAATTTCCTTACTTTGCCTTTCTACATCTATTTAACGGAAATGCCCTATTTAGGCATACATTGCTCTATATTTAATAGTTTAAACTTAAAATAACATAAACAGTAATGTCAAGTGCATGGTTAATCATTAATTATTTAAGTAATTAATTTATTTATATTCATTTTTATGTTATACAGCATGCGAGCACTACCTCCAACAAAGCAAGTAATTCACCGTAATAAATATAAACAGTAAAATATACTGAACATATAAATTATTAAAAACGAATAAACCGGATGTATAATTTAAAAATTTTTGTAATACTGTATACAAAAACTGAAAAATTACTGACGTTAAAGACGAAAAGAAATTACATAGACGATGTACAATAATAATACGTACAAAGTTAAACATGGTTAACATTTAAGTCATGAATATAATATTAAATTGAGAAATTATATATTGAAACGTTATATTATTACACCGATAAGTAAAGTAATAAATGTAGCGCTTTCTGTAGGTACTAGATAAACATTCTTCCACATATAAAGTATTATATTTAATTGTCATACATTTCTGTTTATAAAATATATTACAAGTGCATTGGTCGGATCGTTTCCGCTCATACTAATCCCTTATCAGTAAAGTATTTTCCTATACAATAACTTCCTCTACAATCCGAAGTGTAGTTCTTAACTACGTGCGCTTGTTTTTTTATTAATTATTGTTTTTCGCCAACATTGCCAAATTCCCGGCTGTAAAGGGGTCATTTTAGAGAAATTTTTCTCTCTGATCTGAATACACTTTTAAAATTCCGTTCCCAAGATTGGTTTACGTGAAAGGCTTCTGTTTTCTCCGATTTTAGTATAAGAATTTTATTTACTTTGTTTTCTGAATAATAAATTATTTTGCATTCTTAAGAAACCATAAGCTAATTAATGAATTATGAAAAATTCTACGAAACGATGATATTAAAAAAATGTTCAAAAAGTAAAAAAATAGATGCTATATAAAATAAACATGAAAATAAAGTGATGATGTCAAAGACAAATAAGAGTCAAGTAAATGCATTGTTTAGGAGTTGATGTTCCACAGTGTTAGGCGATAAATGAAAATAGTATTAAGTGTATAATGAATTTCTTTGAAAACTTTTATTGTATATTAAATATATATATATTATTTGTGAATTATATATATATATATATGTATATAATTCACGAACAGAACATTACACGTATATTCTGTTTGACGTGTTTTTCTTCTTTAAATTACTTTTTGATGTATAAAGCGAATGATATTAATGCGTTATTTCTATTGTATTTAAAAAATGATAATTATTTGCTCAAACTCGTGGGAGATATTTAAAAAACTGTACTTTTATAAGAAAATTTTGGAATACAGTAATAATTAAATACGGATATCTACTCATGTGAGTACTCAATATTAATTTTTATAACAAATTTTCATACAAAAAATGTAACTGTTTTCCATATAAACATTGCTAAACCCGATATATATAACATAACTAAACACCAACCGTATGCCGAAAATCTATCGGGCTAGTTTAAGGCTAATTACTAAATGAATTACGTAACCAATTTGGCACTAGAGGTAAGCGTTAGGCGCCATCTCTTATTAACATTAATAATTATAAATTAATTAATTAATTTAAATAATTTAGAACCGCTGGGAGAAAAAAATAGACTGGATAGCGTAACTGGCAACGCATCTGCACGGTAAGCAGGAGTTGTGGGTTCGAGTTCCGCTCCGGGCCGATTTTTTCTCCCAGTGCTTCTAAATTATTTAAATTAATTAATTTATTTATAATTATTAATGTTAATAAGAGATGGCGCCTAACGCTTACCTCTAGTGACAAATTGGTTACGTAATTCATTTAGTAATTAGCCTTAAACTAGCCCGATAGATTTTCGGCATACGGTTGGTGTTTAGTTATGTAACTATTTTCCTTCACTCACTTTATTATTATTTTTTTTACATTTGTTAGTCTATTAATAGGTACGTGATACGTGATAGTATGTTCTTGAATACCACACTCAACAAAATCTATTTTTTTATATAGAAAGAATCAGCATTTCAGGCATTTTTTTCTCTCTTCGTTCCCTTTAATTAGATTAATTAAAATTTAAAATTTACAGCATTTTAAATTAATAATATTTTCATCCTACTTAATCTCACATTCAAAACATGCAATATTATGAAATATTATGATATTAGATATATAATGTTAAATAGTAATTTAGGATTTAACACTGTTACATAAAAAAATTTTATGTTTACTTAATGTCTAATGAAGTTACAAACTTAAAGAATAAGAAAAATGGACGAATTTGAAATAAAAAAAATACAATAATTCATATTATTCAACAAACAATTATTACTGTGTTAAATTATTATACCTTAATTCATAGTGATTCAAATTCAGAACATTTTTAATTACTTAAAATACATTTAGTGATTAAACATTATATAAAATAATTTCATAACATAATGAACAATTTTTATAAAAAGAAACCGTTCTTTTACAAATATTTTCGATGAAGTAAGTTAGAACGGTTTGTTTTCTTGAAATATGAGTTTCGAAAAAAGCGACAAAACAACCATACGTAAGACATGTATACACAGTTTGAAATCAACAGAGTCATGTCGGTCTGTTCGCAGTATTTTCCACTATAATATGTATAAGTGGCCAATAAAGAAAGAAAACAGCCCATAAACATCTGTGCAATTTGAATTATAGTAATTGTCATGGCAATAAACACAGGTACATTGATCTTCATCGCCTTCATAGCGTAATAAGTATACATGAAGCTGTGTACAGAAGCGTTCATCGCAGCAAACCAGTATGCAGTAGACGCTTCATTGAAATTAAGATACCATGCGAAAATCAGAGTTAAAGCGTGATGATACCAATGCAAGAATATCAATTTCTGTTTACGAAGGACAAGAAATATTGTATCTCCGAATTCAATAAGTTTTGACCATGCAAATAAAGACATCCAGAATGCAAGCGAGTGATGTTTTAGTGCAAAAGTGATGTTGCACACGGAGAACGTAAATCCGAACTCTCGAATTAAAACCCACAACCCTGGCAGCAATCTTAAAGTGCCACAAATACTAAATGCCGCCAATAATATATTCCAGATGACGAGTGGCCGACGAAGCTGAAAAGGAGGCCTGGACTTCATATAATTTTGCAAAGAAAAGATAATTATTATGTATGCCAGTGACATAGGAACGGCGTAAGGTAATTGACTCTGTGTCCATTTATTGTCAACGTATTGATGTAAATATTCTTCTATATAAACGGATTTAAATACGCCTCTTCGGGTGGAATATTCGACCGTTTCCATGATTTTCTGAAATGAAAGAAAATAAACATGATAATTTAGTTAGTTTAATGTGTTGATATTAGATATTTACATATAACACTTATTTGTTAACGCAACAAAAGGTGGAGCCGCCAAAAGGAAAGTTTTTTTGGAAGAGTTTCTATAGAAAATTAATTTAATGATCTTATGTATGTGGGTTTTATTTTCGTCAGTACAATTTGCAAGTAATAAAAAACGAAATTATTTCATTTCAATTTAAGTGGCTAGTTAATGAGGAGGTGGTTTATAGATTTTAACACGTACAAGGTGAGCGAGAAAAGAAAATGACTAAACATATTCTTATATATATATGGCTAAATACAGTTATGCAAGTATTATATGAACTATTATATACTCCGAAACTTATACAAAGTGTAAAAGCGAGAAATCGAAAATCGGAGTCCACAGTAACTCGCCAGATTAACAGGATAATACAATAATATTTTATAAATTTGTACACTTAATCACGATACTATACTATACAAATTATACAAGAACTTATTTAATAATTTATGTATTTAGAAGTATATAAAGTTTTTAAATTTTGATATGTCGGCTAGTGAATGGATTAAAGAAACTTTTTCTTTTGACATTACCGCCCTACGAATGATTGGGAAATTAAACATGGGCATTGAAAGAAGGTATTCTCAATTCTCTCTATTAAAAACTCAGCCAAGAATATAATAGAGTGTTGGGACACAGTCAAATCATCATTTTTTTTCTATTCGTAAAGCCTACAACTCAATCAATTTAAATAATATTTATTAGTAAACGAGGTAAACCAGTAAAAACAACGATTTTGTAATTAAACACATATTTAAATGTTTTCACTCGGTATAGAGTTATTTAATTTTTTAATATAAAAGTTAATTATTTATATATTATTGTAAAATTATAGTTTAATCTATGCAAATTATTACACAATCGATATTATTGAGCTTCTTCAAATATAAATGTGTTTTAATAAGAAAAAAACAACCTAAAAGCATTGAATTAAATAAAGAAAATAAACTATTATACTAGTTTTAAAATAAAAGTAAACAGTCAATATTCTTACCTGTAAGGCAAATTGTTTAACAACGACTAAACAATATGAATGGAATATCCTCATTATATAGTATATTTTTCAAAAATTTTCCTGCTATTTTAGTATTCATCACGACACTGTAGTTGTATATATAATCACTGTGCATACTGTATTATTATTCTTTACACGAATATACATATTATTATTATTATTATTTAAATCTCTCTCTCTCTCTCTCAAGGCTTAATAGGAGAAAACGGCTTCTACTGTTCTATTTTAGATGCGATATTTTGTTTTTATCCTATATATATATATATATATAGGTTTAAATAATCATAATATGTATATTATACGTATTATTATTATAGTATATATATATATATTTATTTATTTATAACTGATTAACACGTTTACATAACAAAAAAATGGCAGGATTTTGTGCACCTTTCCTGCCACATAAGCAGGAAGTTAAAAAAAACCAGAAAGGATAATTTTTAAACAGTGTTTGTTAAAAACAGTTATTAATTATTATAATAAAGCAAAAGCCCACCATAATGGCATTGTAGATTGTGTGCAAAGTTAAATCTATGCAAGTATTGCTTAAAGTTCCCGTGTCCTGTAGGTAATTTCTTTTTGGCATCATACTTCTTTGGAAGATTACTCTTATTGCATTGCCTTACTCCATTCATTTCTTTACTTTGTCTTGCTACATCTATTTAATGGGAATGCACTATTTTGGAATACATTGCTCTATATTTAGTAGTTTAAACAAAATATCATAAACATTAATGCCAAGTAGGGGAGATCCTTGTATTTCGGGACAAGCTTGTCATTTGAAAAATAATACATTGAGAAGTAGTAAGTAGCAATATCTAGTAGCTATTTTATTATAACATTCAGAATGCATGACGTAAAGTCGGCCATTTTGACTCGTTTCACCGCTGTGACACGTAGTGTGATTTTTGTAGGTGTTTGTTTTTTTTTTTTGCAATTCATTTGTATCTTAGTTTTAATCGAAATATTTTGAGGTGAGTAATTTAATTAAGGTGCAGTTAGTTGATAACTACATTCGTAACCACTTATTTTAATAAATAACTTTGGATTTCTCTAATTCAAAAATTATAACCATACTTTGTTATAAACAAGAGAGAATTGTACCTTGGGACAGTGAATTTTTTGTACCTTGTGACAGTCCCAAGGTATGCGGTGAAAATTATTTTACTACTTCGAGCACAGAAGACTGGATTCAGTGCGTTACCTGTCGTTTCTGGGTAAACGAAGATTGCATCTTTTTTGAAAATTACTGTCAGAAATGCGGTATTGATTTTATAAAAAATTAGTAAGTAATAATGTTTCTGACCTATATTTGTAATGACTATTGTTTTTCTTAATACAAAAATAAAATTATCTTTGGTTTTCAATCATTTAAATGCCTTCTACAGAACATTTAAGGTTCATACTTACCCGCATTTCCATCATATAAAACATTTTTGTTAACTAGAGCTAATCTATATATATATAAAAGTGCTTGTCCTGACTGACTGAATGACTCACTCACTGATACATCATCGCCCAGAGCAAACCGTTGAACCTAAAGAGGTGAAATTTGCAAAACAGTAATATCCCGTTCGCACACAATCCACGACTTACTTCGATCTCGATTTACCCACAATCTGGATTGTGATTGTCGCCAGTGGAACGTCGTGCTGTTCGCACAAGTAACTCGCTTGAGAAGAACCCGGCTATTACACGCGATGATAAAATTGACATAACTACGCGGTAAGTCACGAACACCAACAAACAAAATGGAAGTTTTGATTAGAAATAAATACTTTTTCTTGCCGTATATCTAATAATAGACAGATGTCATCGTCTCTCCAGATGTTTTTTTTTTAATTTTCTGTCGATAGCCGGACACGTGTTCAGCAGCCATCTTGTATTTTCTCGCGCGCGTGGGATTGTGGGATCTCTCTTATGACTGGATCTAGTTTCAAGAACTCTCTCCAGTCGATCGCGATTTAGCCTCGTTTCAATCTCGATTGAAACGGTCGAGAGCGTTCGCACCACGGAACTCTTTCCGACCTTAGTCACAATCTAGATCGAAATGCTCGGTGCGAACAGGGTATTAGGGTACGTCATGAGAATGCACACTAAAAAAAGGGATTTTTCGAAATTCCCTCGCGAGAGAGAGGGAGTGGATTAAGGCTTAATAGGAGAAAACGGCTTCTACTGTTCTATTTTAGATGCGATATTTTGTTTTTATCTACTGAGTGTCGCCATTTGTATATTCTAGATTACAAATGGCCAACGAAGCTGAAATGGATGCCTGGACTTCATATAATTTTGCAAAGAAAAGATAATTATTACGTATGCCAGTGACATAGGAACGGCGTAAGGTAATTGACTCTGTGTCCATTTATTGTCAAAGTATTGATGTAAATATTTTTCTATATAAACCGATTTAAATTCTCTTCTTCGATTGGAATTTTCGGCCATTTTTATGACATTCTGAAAAAGAAAAAAATATGCATAATAATTTAGTTAGTTTAATGTGTTGATATTAGATATTTATATATAACACTTATTTGTTAACGTTGTATATTTATTCCTGTAAGTATACCTCATACATTAATCTTAACGAAAATTATTTATAAGATAATGTTATTCTGAATCATATTAATTGTAAAATTTATATACATTTATATAATATTTTATATAGAAATACCGGTTTGAAGGGATAGAAAACGCAACACATGGGATATCAGCCAAAAGGAAAGCCTTTCTGGAAGAGTTTCTATGGGAAACTAATTTATTGATCTTATGTATGTGATAAACGTTTTATTTTCGTCAGTACATATGGATAATATGAAAAAATAATTTATATATGTAATTTGTACGTGTACATTTGAATACGCATTCGAATGAATCCTGGCGAGGCTTCCCGTAATACGTTATTCGGTCTTAGAATGTAATATTGAAATTCCCACATGTTGAATGTTTTATTTAAAATTTAAAATAAAAAAAATTATTTAAGTGATGAATATATTTTATTTTCTGACGATTTATTTTAAGTAAATTGTATTTTTTAAGTATTCTCAATTGAACATTTACACTTAATAAAATTTCTGCTGTTATTATAATTGGGTTATTGTGTTTTTTTTTCTGGGAATGTAATTCACTTATATAAAAGTTAAGTAAATTAACAACAAAATTATATATTTAATATGAGTTTAAAACGAGCAATCATTTATTGTGTCATCGTTACAATGCCGGGTTGCAATTGTTTATTACATTTTTAATAATTTCGTAATTTAAAATATACTCTTTTCACCTCAAATTAGTATTGGCTTGCCCCTGGTACATCATACTTTTCTTTTCTGAATAGGGTCGTGACGGTCATCTACCTAATAACTTTGAAGTGAAAATATTTGATTGGAAATAACATGGCATTCAGTATGAATCGGAAGTTCCTGTACCCTGTATGAATCGGAAGTTCCTGTACCCTGTATGAATCGGAAGTTCCTGTATCCTGTATGAATCGGAAGTTCCTGTATCCTGTATGAATCGGAAGTTCCTGTATCCTGTATGAATCGGAAGTTCCTGTATCCTGTATGAATCGGAAGTTCCTGTATCCTGTATGAATCGGAAGTTCCTGTATCCTGTATGAATCGGAAGTTCCTGTATCCTGTATGAATCGGAAGTTCCTGTATCCTGTATGAATCGGAAGTTCCTGTATCCTGTATGAATCGGAAGTTCCTGTATCCTGTATGAATCGGAAGTTCCTGTATCCTGTATGAATCGGAAGTTCCTGTATCCTGTATGAATCGGAAGTTCCTGTATCCTGTATGAATCGGAAGTTCCTGTATCCTGTATGAATCGGAAGTTCCTGTATCCTGTATGAATCGGAAGTTCCTGTATCCTGTATGAATCGGAAGTTCCTGTATCCTGTATGAATCGGAAGTTCCTGTATCCTGTATGAATCGGAAGTTCCTGTATCCTGTATGAATCGGAAGTTCCTGTATCCTGTATGAATCGGAAGTTCCTGTATCCTGTATGAATCGGAAGTTCCTGTATCCTGTATGAATCGGAAGTTCCTGTATCCTGTATGAATCGGAAGTTCCTGTATCCTGTATGAATCGGAAGTTCCTGTATCCTGTATGAATCGGAAGTTCCTGTATCCTGTATGAATCGGAAGTTCCTGTATCCTGTATGAATCGGAAGTTCCTGTATCCTGTATGAATCGGAAGTTCCTGTATCCTGTATGAATCGGAAGTTCCTGTATCCTGTATGAATCGGAAGTTCCTGTATCCTGTATGAATCGGAAGTTCCTGTATCCTGTTTGAATCGCTGTCTCCAAACCCTTATGCTTCCACATCTGTTTTCGCCTTTCATCTATCTAACTTCATTTTCGAGATGAAAGGAATTGGACAGACGGTGTAATTAGGAATTTTATAGAGAGGTTGCAACCGAAATTTTTATCGCGAGAACGTCGATACAACCTCTTTATTGTTATAAATTCCCACTGTCGTTTGTTCGTCTATCTGTTCGTCAAATTGGAGCCCAATAAATATTTTGCATATTGAATAGTTAATTGCTGCCAAATTCAAATTTTAATTAAAAAGAAGAAGATCGAAAATAACAAAAGGAGAAAAGTATAATATTCTAATTTTTCTTTTTAAATTTTAATTATAAACAATTTTCAGATGTTAATATCGTTAAATATAAATAAATTTGATAGAAAAATTTTTTATAAAATTTACATGAAAGTGACTACTCACGCCTAAACATTTGATTGTGAAAGAACAACATAAAAATTTTTGCTTGAGTAAACAAAATTTCAATGACAAATGTATTCATTGTTTTCTCTATAAATAATATAGTAGATGAAGGTAAGCATGATTATATCTAAATTACTTTTTATGGCTAAAGAATACTTAAGTAAATGTTTATATTACAACAACCATTTAGAATAGTAACCGAATGCTCATGAAGTGTGGAAAAAGATGCTGAAAAGTTTAATAAATTCGCCATAAATTATTTTGCCATTAAAAATTATTTATTATTATCGTGTTTAATACTATTGCACTTACTTTTGTCTAATAAAGAATTTACAAATGTATGGACAGAGTATGAGTAAGCGGGTATTCAATAAGGGATTTTTATAGACCTTAATGCGTCCACAATGAGGTAGTGTAAAAATCACCGAATACTGGTCACGAGTTAGTGTTTGATTTATCGATACATTCCAATTTTCAACGCTGACTTAGCGCTGATCTCACCATTCGTTAAAATTCGTTTCTTTTTTCAACGTTGAAGTAGCGCTGTTGTCAGCGCTGACTCAACACACTCAGCACTCAACGGATGTGTTTACTGCTACTTTCCAATGAATTGTGGGTAATTGGTAAGACATTCGAATGGAATCCATCTTGCTGAGAATGGAATTATGGGAACTAAGCACTTCGAGTTGGAACGTCGTTGATGACGTCAAATTGTTGACTTCAACACTCAACACTCGCGTTGAAAATTGGCATGTCCCGTATGCCACGTGGAATTTGCTGGATATACTCACCTGTATAACACATATATCGGGACCAGCGAAGCGTGTATACGATAGTGCTGTGCGATGCATCGATGTGACATCGATACATCGATGTTTTTGTTCGTCGATGCATCGACCTTCCGATGTTTTTGTTCGTCGATGTATCGACCTTCCGATGTTTTTGAAACATCGATCCTGAATCGATGTTAGCAATATGTGAATTTCGATTCATCGATGCATGCAGTTCATTCTTTGTTCCTAATGTTACCATCTGTTCGGTTTTCACCCGGACAGTCCGGGAATTTCGTAGAAATTGTGAAATTGCGATAAAACAAAGTTCTCGCAAATATGTTTACAAATTTACACTATTTTAACAGTGAATGAACTCACACTCATTGAAACTCATTCGCAACTCTGCCATGTTAGTCTGTTTACGCCGACTTGTGGCGCGCAACCTGTCGACTTTGAGGCCGGATGGCCAACGGTCAAGGTGGCAACCTACCTCTCTGGGGGACCCGGGATCGAATCCGGACGGGTCAAGGAATCCCTAGGAATTTTTCGGGGGGTGGTCTGTTCGGATATGTCAGGCCCCGTCCCTCACCACCCGGTCGCCCCATTGTGGGCCTGGCCGAACCCATAATGGGCCTGCTATAAAAGGCCCTCTTAGTGCCCACAGGGCGGAAATAGTAAAAAAAAACACTGTCGACTTTTTTTTGCATGTACGATCGTACACGTATCAAATAGAGCTAAGTTATCTGTACCTGTTCTTTCTTAATTTAGGTTACTTACGTTACTCCTACGCAAGTCCCTAGTCCCTAACTGTAACTGATTTAGAACCTGCATGCACGTTATTCTTCGCATTGTAAAAATGACATTGCGCATGCGTCAGGAACTTCTGTTCGCACAAACCCGGTTTTGTTTTTTTTTTTTAAATTGTTTGAGTTTATCTTGATTGAACATCGATGTTCCAATGGGCATCGATCAAACATCGGTGTGAAATCCGACATCGAAATTTAGCATCGATGCTTAGGCAAACATCGATGTTTGACATCGATGTTAAAATTATAGACATCGCACAGCACTGGTATACGGTAAGTGGTAAATCTGTATTGTTAATTCGGTCGATCGATGATAATACCGCCCTCTAGTAACGATTGTGTAGACTGGCTTATTTCCAGGTTATATACCACGTGTTATACCGACATTATTAGTTTCATTGAAAACGATCTATTTTTACAAGAAGTTTTTACTTTTCTGGCTCTGTTATATAAAAGACGGTAAGTATGGCAATCGGTCGAAAAATAACCCTCCAGAGTTTTACATTGTTGGACTCTAAAAAATTAAACTGTTTTCTGTATGTATGGATGTTAGTGTATGTGTGTGTGTGGGGGCACGAGTTTGTTTAACCTCTTTGAAGCTTAATACTTCTATGCTTTTTGTTAATTTCTGAAATCTTTTTATGAATGTGTGTTTGTTGGAAAGATTGCTACTTTTAAATTTTGCAAATTAAAATTCGAAGGAGTGGGGAGATTAAGGGGAGAAGTTTGTCACATTTTTAGTGGGATCAGACTTAGTTTTACTCGTTATTAGCATATATCTATTTTCAAAGTTAAGCTTTTTGTTATTTTATAATAATTATAAATATGAAAAGTTTTTAAAATAAAATATACTAACATTGTGCTATAAACGCACTTATAAATGTCGCTGGAAAAGTTAATAAACTTCTTACTGGATTCTTTCAATGTGTTGAGGTGCACTGCGAAACAAAGGGCGCATTTGTTTCATTAAATACAATTAAACCAATTGAACTAAACATTCAGTAGTATGTTTTTTTTTTCTTTTATTATGTATTTACAAGCTGTATGACATGGTTTTTAACTCCTGACAAGTGTTTGACAAACCCGTTATCTCCACACCTTTTCGATATGTAACCACCAAGATTTAACAGCACCAATTCCTCTAATAAAGAAACCTGACTGTAAAATTTTAGAAATTTTCGACACAAAAGCATATACGTTATAATATTATACCTCAAACAGGGTGAATAAAATCTTTTTCCACATACACTAATATTCATACATACAGAAATTACCCCCGATTCTATTGCATTTCTGGGTATACTAAACCCAAAAATGTGAACATCTTAGAGTGGGTCATTTTTTTGAACAATTGTCATAGTTTCGTTGAGCCCTGTTTTGAGATCTCGCTACCTCAGTAATTTGCAATCCCTTCTTAATTATTTCCTCGTATAAAATCAACATCAGTTCTTTCAGTTTATAACATTTCAAATACACTCTGTAAGACTTATTCTTTACTTAACCATTCGGCTACTGATCGGCGCACTAAAATAATGTATAAAAACCCATCCCAATTACTCTGTCAGTGATATTGCGTGCCTATTCGTCTCATTATTGGTATCATTGTTTGATCATAAGTTTGAAATGACCCACAACTCGAGTGATCCAGTGGGGAAGAAGAGGGACTTACATATCAGGATTAAAACGCCCATGAACAAAACTCTAGCATCCTTGATCAAATTCGATCCGTATATTTAGTAGAATGGGTGATTGATACTCTTACTGCCTTCGCTAACCTGTTATAATTAACACAAAATATAGGCCTACAAATTGATTTCGACGGATTATCAACGAAAACTGAAATATCCTGTACTTTTAATTGTCGCCACAATATAAGTTTTGTTAGGAATTTCCTGACTTAAATTTATATTAAAACATCTTTTTTCTGTTAGAAAATCGTAAAGAGCAAGTCAGAAATAAAAAAAAAACATTGTAAGGAATTTGCATAAATTCAAAATTTTAAAAAATATTTCATTCAATAAACCAGTAAAGGGAAACACACATTCGTTCAGTTATTATAAAATAATAATTTTCCAAATAAGTGATAAGGAGATTTATTCGAAATGCTTTTCAATAACAATTTTCATAACTTAAATTATTCTATTACATATAAACATGTGAATTGGCGATTATAACTTAATTAATTGTATTAATTATAGATGCTGAATTTAAGTAGTTTGCCAATCAAAAATGTGAACAGATATGCTTTATGTTATAATATAATCGACATGGGTTGATAATAATAAGCGCAGAGCCCAAACGGCTAGGACTTGACAGTTGAAATTTAACAAACATTTGGAGAAAGCCATGAGAATGTATACTAAGAAAGAATTTTTGAAAATACCCCTGCAGGATAAAAAAAAGTGTTAAGGATTACAAGAAGTGTTGGGGAACAGGAAAAAGTCTCTTTGTGTCAGATCAGGTGAGTAGGGAGAAGCACAGCGGTCTTGTTTTTGGCCAAAAACTCACGAGTTCTGAGGGACAAATGAGCCAGCGCGTTGTCGTGATGAAAAAAACCACGCGCCGCTCCTCGAAAGTTCAAGCCGTTTTCGCCTGATTCTGTCTTTTAGGCGTTTCATAACACCAAGTAGTACTCCTTGTTGACTGTCTGGCCTGTAGATAGGTGTTCGTGATGCACAACCCCCTTTGCATCGAAAAAAAACAGTCAACATCAACTTAACATTTGAGCGAACTGTCGAGCTTTTTTGGAGCAGGGGGCTGTTTCACCCACCTGTAGGAAGTTAACGTGAAGGATTTTCAGAGTTTCACACAGAATTTCACAGAACAACGCTGCTCTTTCAAAGAGCTGATTTCCGCAAATCCGATTTTTCGCCGAACCCCACAAACCCCTTCACATAAACGGCCGTAACTAATCACCAAAACAAGATATCAACAAACGGGTTGAAAGAGGTTACTCGGGAGGTTTCCGCGGACACAATGCCTCCAAGCGAATTAAAAAATAACCAACTGGAGGCGCGCTAAAGTTCGGGAACTTTTTGAATAACCCACGTACATTTTCTTTAGATTTTAGAATTCACTATAACCATATAAAAAGCAATACTCTATATTTTTGTTTATTTGTTTATTATATGGAGTTGTCCATCAGAAAAGTAAACTATCTTATTTACAAATCTTTTCAAAATAGACAGTTCGACCGGGCCCTTCTAAAAACCGGGCTCTAGACATTTGTCTCATTTGTCTATGCGATGATCCGGCCCTGAACTTAGCCGCTTCAAATAACTGGTTTATCTACAAACATCTTGGTGGTCTATCTAGCAAAGGCAACAGGGACCTCCTAACCCACATAATATCCTACGATCACACCCTTCGCAATACCAACCAACATCTGAATATCGTAACCATGGATATTTGCCATGACTATGACTTTGTCTATCACCGTCTTCTTCAAAAAGCCATTCAGAAAGGGCTCAAAGGTAACTCCTTTGGCTTCAGGATTTCCTCACCAATACTGTGAAATAGATATACTTATTATTAATTAATACTGTGAAATAGAGAGGTCTCACGTCCACCGAGCACGTCCTTTCTAAAGATATCTTGCAAGATATTGTCATCTCTCCCTTCATCTTCGCGATTTTCATGCATGATGTTTTTCCCTTGAAAATACACACACACACACATCAACGTTTACGCCAACAATATCACTGCGATTATCCACGCCAACACTCCTAACGATCTGCTGTATCACACAAATCACTTCCTTAACTCATTTGCTGTTTGGACTGACCGCAACGAAATCGCTTACCAACTTCAGAAATGCGCCATTCTCACATCCCCTACAATTCGCTATATAACCAGAACCTCACAATTTAAATATTCATGGTCAATCCCTCCCCGTCGTCTGCCGTATTAAACTGCTCGGCAACCACATCACCAAAACGTTAACTTGGACCCCCCCATATTCAATATCTCCGAAACAAGTGTAATCGTCTTGACATCTTCAAAATCTTCTTCAATAAAAACACGGCGGTATCTCTAAAGATCTCCGGATGATAGCCGATAGCATCATCGGTAGTATTATAACCTACAAAATTCCTAGCATTGCAACCCTCACTTCCACCCATACTAAGGCCCTTGACTCCATCCAAATTCTATATCTTAAATTATATCTAGGTCTCCCTTTCACTACCAACAACATTGTTACCCTTCGTGCTGCTAAAAGAACTATGATCGCGCTCTGCTTCCAAAAAACCATCATCAAACAGTACATCAATTACCTGAAAAAGGCGAAGAACAACCGTCTCTTCCTCGAGATTTTACGTCATATTTACTACGCCGCTGGAGCCGCTTTGGTTAAAGTCCCGCGTGTTCATTTCACCCATAGCTGGAACATTCATCACAATATCTCTATCTTTCCTGACAATCTCTCTCCTCACAATGTCCTCCTTCACTCACACCATCACATCTCTGTCGAAGATTACGATTTTCAGCGTTCGAACAGCCCTGGCGACAGCATCCGTCAATATTACAATATCTGACGTAGCCACTACCCTGCTCGCACTTTCATTGCCACCGATGGCTCTAAAAAACTTCATACTGTCTCTGCCGCGTATATCGACGATACCCACAATGGTTCATTATACTTTTCACCCTGACTCCTCCATCTTTACCGTTGAGGTCTACGCCATCTTGCAGGCTATCACTTATGCTACAGCCATCCGCATCAGTGCTGTTCTCTACACTAATTCCAAATCCATTCTGTCTGCCTTAAATAACTACAACGTCAACTCACCTGCTATCATCCGCAGCATCCATCACCTCCTACGCATCCACTACAGCCATGATGAACACATACATTTCGTTTGGACCCCTGCCCACCTAAGCATCGACATTAACGAAAAAGTTGACGCCCTCGCCAAAAGTAATCCGTTTAACTCTGTTATCGCCAATTACATAACTCCCGAAGATCTCCTTGCAGCCATAAACTCCGGCCATCACCACAACACAGAAGACTCCTGGAATCACTACCCAAACCGCACTAACTACCCTTAGCTGTACGACAATCCACATACCAGCTTACTCACCATCACTAATCGTTACATAAACGTTTTAGTAAACCGTGCCAGGACCAACTCACTAATTACTTCCTTTACACCCGGAAAATCAAAAGTACCGATGAATGCAGTCATTGCCCCGATCAGATCGACACAAGCTGTTCGGTAAACGATTACCCACTTAACACACAAAACAATACAAATATTTCCGACTACCTTAATCTCTCTCCCATCTCCACCCATCAGGAGGTCCTGACTATTTACTTCAAGGAGTACACTAAAGTGTACCGCTAATATAGGTCGCCATCACTGCTCTCCTCTATAAACATCTACGGGACGCAAAAGGCTAGTAGCCAGTGTCCAACCCCCCCTCTGAAGGAAGGAGTGCACGAAATGCATGATATTTTACTCCGAAAGTCTAATAAAAAATCAAGTTATGTAAATATTTTGCATTCTACATATAGTATAACTTTTCCTCCTAGATTGTTCGTGTTTCTGATAGTACAGTAGATAAAACTTCACGTATAAAGAAAGAAAAAGGAGCAAAAATAAGAAAAGAACAAAAGTTTTTTATAAAAATAAATAAAATTAGAAGCTTTTCACACGTAAAAATCTTTAAATATAAATAATATAATAAGAAAGATTCAAATAAAATTTATATGAAAATCACGATCCACGCTTAAACATTTCATTGTGATAGAACAATTTCAATAGTGATTTTTGCGTGAGGAAAGTAAATTCTAACGACATACATTTATCCACTTATTTATAAATAATACAACAGACGAAGGCAAGCATAATTATATTTAACTTATTTTCCAAACTTAAACAATATTTATGTAAATATTTATATTAAGTTTTCAGAACGATAACTAAATAATCGTGAAGGATGATACCATGCTGGAAAGTTTAATAATACTTTCATTTAAAATATAACACGAAATACAGTTTATTCCATTGAATGACATTAATGAAACGAAGTACAAAATCGTAGTAACATTTTGATAATATTCAAATATGAAAAATTAACACGTTACTTTTTTAAAAATTATCAAAACATTTAGGAGAATTACAAGTTGTAATCACGATAATAGGCCATCAATTATCTTTTCGCTGCTGCAGTGTTGACTTATGTCTTTTATTAAAGTATGTATTTGTAAATAGACAAAGAAACAATACAGCATGAGTAGTATATACCAACATTGAAAAAATAATCAGCTGATAATTTTGTTCACAGTATTTTCCTGTAAAATACTGATTTGCAGCCCATATAGTAACAAAACAAGCGATGATCATTTGAAGAATTTGACTTATTGTAATTATAATTGCAATAGAACGAGGCACCTTTACTTTTATTGCTTTTGCAGCAAAATATAAATACATGAAGCTATGAACCAACAAATTCATTGCGACATACCAATAACCAGTAGAAAGTTTGCCCGAAACATTGTATGTTGTTATAACCAAAGTTAAACTATGATGGTACCAATGCAAGAATATTAATTTCTGTTTCCTAAAGACAATAAATAATGTATCGCCGAATTCAATGATTTTTGAACATGCAAATATACAAACCCAGAATTCAATGGGGTGATGTTTTAAAGCAAAACTGACATTACATACAGAAAATGTAAATCCAAAATCACGAATAATGATCCACAATCCAGGAAGTACTCTTATTGTTCCACAAATACTAAATAATGCCAATAAAGTATTCCAGAAGAAAAGTGGTCCACGGAGCTGATACGGTTGCTTGGACTTCATATAATGTTGCAGAGTGAAGATGACAATAATGTAAATAGCTGATATATGTATGACATATGGTGAAAAGCATTCAATCAATTCAAAATTTATATATTTTGATAGATATTGTTCAACATAAAGCGGTTCGAATTGTCCTTTATACTTGGAAACTTCGATTTTATTATCCATCATCTAAAAAACAAAATTTATGTTAATAATATTGTATATACAACACGTAATACTGAGCATACGTAATAATGAATTTCTTTGAGTATTGTGATGTAATATTGTTTATTTGAAAATTTGAAAATTTTTTTATACCTTTTAATATTATTTTACCAACAAGTTTAGAAAATACATTAATTAGGCAATTGAATTTTATCATTATAGAAGCAGAGAAAAAATAGATTTATTAACTGATATCTTGATATATAAATTTTCTTGCAGTTGTCCACCATTTTTTATTATTAGGGCTAAACAGGACGACAATTGATAACGAGCAATTATTTAATGTGACATCGTCACGATTCCGGGATGGAATTTTTAATCGTATTTTTCATTTATTGATATAAAATACATACACTGTAGCTTAAATCAGTAATGGCTTGTCCTATACATCATACTTTTCCTTTAACAATTTAGACGTGCCGATCTAACACCTTTCAACGAAAAATTTTTGAATTGAAATAATATAACTTCCGATAAACACGTATTTATGTAGTAAATTGAGGTATTCTAATTTTTTCACATTTCCTCTTGGCTTTTACCTGCCTTTTTCCCTTTTCGATACTAAAGAAAGACAGACGGACAGACAGGCGAGAGTGAGAATTTGTAGGTCTATTTCTACTATTAAATATAATTATTCTAACTGGGCTGTCGCAGACAATTGTGTTAATTCATGTTGCCACATCTTACTTAACAGTGTTCAAATTTAATTGAAGGAAAAAAAGTTATTTAAAAAAGATTATGTGAAAATTTAAAAATTATAAAGCTTTAAAAAATTATACAATTATACTAAACGGAGGTTTAGTTTTAAGTGATATCTGGCAACAAGCGTTAACCCAATTCTGGAAGAATTCATATAAGTTGTAAGGTAATTAAAAACCATTATATAACAAAGCCAATATGTGAAAGTGTCTTTTCTTATTTGTTGAAAACTGCAGATAAAAAGTAACACTTTTAACCTAAAGCTTTACTATTTTATTCTTTTAACCAATTTTATTAATAGAAAACTTTTTTATTTAAATTTTTTTTAAACTTACGTGTTAAAATATTTCTTAAATAAGCTAATTTTAGTATTATATTTGATTAAATATTTGTATTTTCTTCATTATTTTTTTACCAAATTTTAAAGAACTTTCATTCTTTTATTTATTAATTTTTAATTTAATTATCATTATAATTACTACTACTATTTACTTTTTACCCCTTTTTACATTATCGATAATTTAATTTAATTTAATTAATTTATTTTTTTAACTTTAAAAGATTTGTATTTTCAAATAACTCCACTTTTTTACAATATAATAACAGTAATTATTATTATTTTTAACAATTCTTATTATTACTACAGTATTATTATTAATTTCATTTCATTATAAAATCTTATATTTTATATTTATTTTATTAACACTGCATATGATTTTACAATTATAGTCATTTTTACATTATTTTAAACATTAAAAAGATTTTTCTTTTAATTTTACTCGGAGCCAACATACTTTTTCTATTGTCTGCAACTGAAAAGGGTACTGGACCTTAAATATATCATGCAGAATGACTTTCACTAAGATTTGATTTGACCACATAAATAACGTGCATTTCTGTATGATAAGTCTTTGAATTATCATGTACTATATGACATAAAAACACAAAGTAAATTATATTTAATATTTAGAAAATATACCCCTCTAATTAGTTAAGGAAGATGATTATGTAGCAATAACTTTTGAATCGAACGTTAATTTTATTAACACTGCATATGATTTTACAATTATAGTCATTTTTACATTATTTTAAACATTAAAAAGATTTTTCTTTTAATTTTACTCGGAGCCAACATACTTTTTCTATTGTCTGCAACTGAAAAGGGTACTGGACCTTAAATATATCATGCAGAATGACTTTCACTAAGATTTGATTTGTCCACGTAAATAACGTGCATTTCTGTATGATAAGTCTTTGAATTATCATGTACTATATGACATAAAAACACAAAGTAAATTATATTTAATATTTAGAAAATATACCCCTCTAATTAGTTAAGGAAGATGATTATTTAGCAATAACTTTTGAATCGAACGTTAGTGTAAATCACACGTTTCCAAAGTGAAAGCAACACCTTGTTTTACAATAAAAACCTGTGTAAACCAGAATATCACGTACAGAATATTATACTTTTTGGCGTATCTTTCTTTTTTTAGGTGCGACTCCAACGTCAACGTACCAAACCTCATAATATAGCCTCATATAATAATATGAGGCTAATGCTTAATATAGACTAATCAAACTTTACTCAAACTTAAAATACATTCAGGAATTTGTAAAGAAATAACTAAACGTGTGAAAATGTTTATAATTGAGTAATAGTTGAGTTATATAGATTAGGAATTATAATTTTTAGTTTAAACTTAAAAATATAAAAAAATCTTTTATTATCGTTATTACAATAAGGGTAGGTTTTTACCCTTTACGGATTAGGAATTATACGAATCTAAAAGCACTGATTAGAGAATGGAAATATATAAGAAATTTCGAATTATTTGGTGCTAAGAAAAATAAAGTATTATATAATAATTAAAATGCGAATAAATATTAAACAATGTTACCTGAAAGATTGATTATCGAAGGAGAAGTAAAAGATCTGACTGATTTTTCCTGTAATTTTCCTACTTTCTGAGAGGAAAAACAATTAAACAGGATTTCTTTTTAACTGATTTATTTCATAATTGGTATTTTATTTAGGAATTAAAAATTTCATAATCGGAGGAGTTTTTCCTTTTCGCTTTTAATATAAAGTAGTATGAATATTATTTATATTTTATATAAGGATTTTTTTAGGATTTTCTAATGGAATTCTCATATTAAACAATGTCCAAATTAATAATAATAATAATAATAATGATATATAGGAGTTTTTATGGGAAATGCAATATTTAGGCATATATCATTTTATATTTAATAAATTAAATATAACCCGCACTTAAGCTCTACGTATCTGGTCTGTATTTTCTCTTATCTAACAATATACAGTATTTCAAATTGACATACAAAACGTACAGACAATAAATAATAGTTTTAAAATACAAGACAAATATGCCTGCACTTCAAACTGTTTGCAATAGATTTCTTTCAAGTAATGTATAAAGTAAACCAAAAGTAAGCTACTTGTTTTATATCCAGAGATGAAGTGAATAAGGTTATGAAGTAATTGCAAATGTTTTAATTCATCCCTAACAGTATCTAAGTGTTATTCACTGTTTAAAAGTTCGAATTATTCGAAATTTATAATTTATTATCTGCATTATTATAGCTACGTATCTGTTTTGTTTGTGATATTTCACGTTCACACTATTAAATATAGAACATTTAATGCCTGAATGTTGTATTTATCGTAAAAGTTCCCAGGTAATAACATATTGATTTCTTAAAGTTTAACCATTCGTTAATATCAATTTTCATTTGAAAAACCTAATTTAAATAGTACTTAAACTTCGTTACATTTATTTATTGTAAAATTTTTAATTCCTAATAAAATATTAATTATGAAATTTGATAGAAAATCTGATTACATTATAAAACTTTTTTTTAACGAGCAGGAAAACTAAAGAACCAAATAAATTATTCTATTTTATTTTGCAATAGTTAGTTCATAATCAGCATAACAAGTATTATTTAGATTTTATGTAAAATTTAATACTCAAATAATACTTTTTAAGTCGTATACGGCAACTCAACACGTATACGATCTGAAAGGGGAGATATTTTACAAGAGGTACTTGATAGCAAATTGATATATATAACAAAATACGTTAGATGTAATGATGCTTATCTTCATCTACTGTATTATATATAAATAGAACAATAAATAAATGTCATTGAGAATTTGTTTCCTCAACCAAAAATCTTTATTTAAATTGTTCTTTCACAATAAATCCCTAAAGCATAAATCGTGACTGTCATATAAATTTTATCGAAATTTTTTATTTTAATAATTCATGTTTAAGGATTTTAACGTGTAAAACTTTTTATAACTTTATCTTACTTACAAATTTAATATTTTATACCTTTGTTATCTTCTTATTTAAATTCTTCTTTTTTTCTTAATCAGAATTTACAATTAACAACAACAAAATAAATTTATTCATAGACTAACTCTCTCAATATGAATATCATTAATGTTTCTATTATATAATTGTAAAATATTGAGGTAATTTACTTAACGTAACTTGAAAAAAGTGAATTATTCTATTAGAAAAATAAGAAACATATTTATATTTGTAAAAATACTCTTAGAACCAGTAAAATCGTCGTGAAGTCCGACCTTACTAGAGATACACACGACCTTCATTGTCTCCTCAGGCATTTGACCTTTAACCACCGAAATCAAATAGCATCAATCCTTCGAATAATCAAATTTTTCTGAAAAATTTCAAAAATTTCGACATAAAGAACAGAAGTTATTATGCTTGAAAGTGGGTAAACAAAATAAACTTCACACACTCTAACATCTATAGATATTAACTACTGTTACGAACAAAAACAACTTTAGGGAGGATATTATTACAATATTTTTATTATATTTTAAAACATTTCCATATTTTCTGACAAAATCAAATGTTTATCATATATTTAATATCAGTAAACACTTCTCATAGAAACTCTTCCCGGAAGGCTTTCTTTTTGTCGAACGTCCCGTGTGTCGCGTTGTCATATTCTTTCGAACCGATATTTTAATTTAAAAACAATTATAAAATAAGATATTACATCTAATGCTATTCTGAATAAGAGTTTCTTTATTTAATAGAAAACACAATTGACAATACTTAGACGATTTACTATAATACCGTATACAATCACGTGTTTACCCTTATCAGTTGACTGCTTTATGTTACAACACCGGTGAGTTAGATAATATAGTACTTTCTGCAGGTACTAGATTAAAATTCTTGCATATATAAAGTATTATATTTAATTGTCATGTATTTCTCTTCATAAAATATAGTATAAGTGCATTGTTCTGATAAGTGCCGTTCGTATTGATGCTTTATCTGTTAAATGTATTGCTATACATTGGCTTCCTCTACAATCGGAAGAATTAAATTAAAAGTATAATTAGAAATTTCTGACTGGCAATGGGACCATGCGACAATAAATAATTGCTCGTCAGTTAATAAATTTTTTTACTGATTACCGAATAAAGTAATTGTGAGATTGTAAGAAACGTATTCAAATATACATTGAGAATTTGACTTTGTTTTTTTATATGAATTTAAGACATAAATGCGTGACTTATTAAAGATAGTAACTATTGTATTAGAAAAGATTCATACCTATTAATATACGGAATGTTCGGGAAGTCTGTACACTTAAAGTTACAGAAACTGCAGTAAGAATTTGAGTGTTATTAAATATTACATATATTAAATGTAATGTTAAATGTAAAATTCTGAGTCGAATATAGACGTATACTTATCATTTAATAAATTTCAAAATATGCTACCGGTTAATAAGTTCTTTTCCAACAGTTATATCTGATAAACTAATTGTAAAAACACTTTGTATTAAACAAAGTTATTTTTATTGAATTTCTATTTATAACATTAAGTACAACGTAAATCTATCAATAAAAATTAAAATCTGACAAAAGAATTATATCAAAAAACGAATAATACCTCTTACTCTTATGTTATTATATTACTCCTAAAGCTAATTAGAATTACTCTTGAATTACTCATGGGGTAAAAATATGTTCGATTTCTCGCAAAAACGCAAAAACACACATCTAAAGTAGTACAATAGAAGCTGAGTACTTAGGGGTAATCCTTAATTTTCTCCCTTTAATCCGCGATGTGAATTTCTAAAAATTCCTTCTTAGTGTACATTCTAATGACGTACCAAATTTCAACTTTCAACTCTTAAACATTCTTAGAAATTTAGAATTTATGCAAATTTCTTACAACTTGTTTTAAAATTTTGATTTTTCTTTTACGATTTTTTAACAGGAAAAATATAAATTTTAATAATTCCTTCTTAGTGTACATTCTAATGACGTACCAAATTTCAGCTTTTGCCTATTAAACATTCTTAAAAATTTTGAATTTATGCAAATTTCTTACAATGTTTTTTTTTTATTTCTGACTTGCTCTTTACGATTTTCTAACAGAAAAAAGATGTTTTAATATAAATTTAAGTCAGGAAATTCCTAACAAAACTTATATTGTGGCGACAATTAAAAGTACAGGATATTTCAGTTTTCGTTGATAATCCGTCGAAATCAATTTGTAGGCCTATATTTTGTGTTAATTATAACAGGTTAGCGAAGGCAGTAAGAGTATCAATCACCCATTCTACTAAATATACGGATCGAATTTGATCAAGGATGCTAGAGTTTTGTTCATGGGCGTTTTAATCCTGATATGTAAGTCCCTCTTCTTCCCCACTGGATCACTCGAGTTGTGGGTCATTTCAAACTGATGATCAAACAATGATACCAATAATGAGACGAATAGGCACGCAATATCACTGACAGAGTAATTGGGATGGGTTTTTATACATTATTTTAGTGCGCCGATCAGTAGCCGAATGGTTAAGTAAAGAATAAGTCTTACAGAGTGTATTTGAAATGTTATAAACTGAAATAACTGATGTTGATTTTATACGAGGAAATAATTAAGAAGGGATTGCAAATTACTGAGGTAGCGAGATCTCAAAACAGGGCTCAACGAAACTATGACAATTGTTCAAAAAAATGACCCACTCTAAGATGTTTACATTTTTGGGTTTAGTATACCCAGAAATGCAATAGAATCGGGGGTAATTTCTGTATGTATGAATATTAGTGTATGTGGAAAAAGATTTTATTCACCCTGTTTGAGGTATAATATTATAACGTATATGCTTTTGTGTCGAAAATTTCTAAAATTTTACAGTCAGGTTTCTTTATTAGAGGAATTGGTGCTGTTAAATCTTGGTGGTTACATATCGAAAAGGTGTGGAGATAACGGGTTTGTCAAACACTTGTCAGGAGTTAAAAACCATGTCATACAGCTTGTAAATACATAATAAAAGAAAAAAAAAACATACTACTGAATGTTTAGTTCAATTGGTTTANTAAAGTTACGATTATTAATAATAACTTAAGGAAAATAATTAAATCTAGTGTATTGGGTAAACCTGTTTTCTCGATAATTCTTTTACTACTACAAAATTTTCTAGAAATATGTTTTATAATATTTTATATGATAATTTAAACAAAATAAAATTGTTTTAAATTTATATTATTTATTACGACAACAAAATTTATAAATATATTACTCCTAAGGGAATTAAACAATTGATTTTTTATTCAAGTTTAACAACAATTATATATTTAACACTGCTTTACTTATTTATTTCTTTACATCTGACTGAACACAGCTAACTTCAATGCTTACATTTAGCTCCCTTACTAATTATGTTTTACAATTTTACTTGATTTTCACTTGTAGTAATTGACCTATTCCACGTGGAATTTGCTAGTTATACTCACCTGTACGACACATATATCAAAACCACCGAAGCGTGTATACGGTAAGTAATAAATCTCTATTGTTAATTCGGTCTATCGATGAATGACCCTTCCAGAGTATTACATTGTTGGAGTCTTAAAAAATTAAAGGTTTTTTTGTATGTATAGATGTTAGTGTGTGTGTGGGGGGGGCACGATTTTGTTTAACCTCTTGAAGCTTAACTCTTGACAAGCGGTTGTATCGTTTATTCAAGAAAAAAGAAAAGTAAATAATTTTGATTATATATCAATTTCAGCACCACTCGATATTGGTAAATTTAATATAAATTAGTTTATTTTCTACTGTTGCAAGATAATTTTAATAAGTGTATTTGTTATTTAATCTTACAAAATCGTCTTATTTTATAATGTCTTAGAGCAAACCACATTCACAAATAAAAGAGTCCACGATGAACTGTAAACATCGCCAAATTGTAAACATTTATATTAATTGGGCTGAAAACGTTTCTTTTTTACAATTATATTTATTTCTCGGCAAAAAAAAGGTATTTTGTTTCTCTCTATTTGATTGCTGAGCGCTTTGATATTGCTTTTGATATTCATGTACATTTACAAATATGTACTGTACGTACAGGAATTTGTAAATTTAGATTACTTTTTTCTGTACTATATTAAAAACTAAAATTTATTTGTTTGTAAGCTTAAAGTAGATTCTTATTAACCACATATTATTAAAAATGCATTTATAAATAAAATACATAATTGGGAACGGTTATTTGTGATTTAGCCTAGTGACGAGTAAATTCGACTTACGTCGTTGTTCGACTTAAGTCGCATCTCCTGGAACCAATTACCGACGTAAGGCGAGGTATTTATTAGATATTATTTGGCTATAACAAAATACGTCAGATATAATGATGCTTACCTTCATCTACTGTATTATTTATAAATAAAACAATAAATAAATGTCATTAAAAGTTTGTTTCCTCAAGCAACAATCCTCATTTAAATTGTCGTTTGACGATAAAGCCCAGAAGAGTAAATCGTGACTGTCATATAAATTTTTATCCAAATCTATGATTTCAATAATTCACGTTTAAGAATTTTAACGAGTAAAATTGTTTATAACTTTATTTTAGTTAGAAAAATTTAATATTTTATACCTTTGTTCTCTTCTTATTTTAATTCTTTTTTCCTTTCTTAATCATAATTTAAATTTAGCTAGAACAAAATCAGGGTGAACGGAATCTTGCCCCAAAACACACACTAATATCCACACATACAGAAATTTTTGCACTCTTTTACCTATTAATGTGTCCTAAGTCAATAAATTTCAAATCTGAAAAAATTCCTATTGCCGAACGTCCTGAGTGTTACGATGACATATCTTTTGGTAACGATATTTTAATTTAAAAACAATTATAAAATACGATTTTACATTTAATAATAATATTATTATGAATAACTGACAACATCTCAAAGCCCGAGTAGTATACAACAAATCAACAAACAATCGCCTAAATATTGGGCTATAATAAGGCTAATTAAATGATTGGTATAAAGTAATTTGGCACTAGAGGTAGACATTAAGCACCATCTCTTAAGTAAGTTAATAATTAGAATTAAATAAATAAATTATTAAATAAATTTAGAACCTTCTGGAATAAAAGAACTGGCCCGGGACGGGTCTTGAACCCGCAACCTCCCCTTGCCGTGCGGTGCGCTTGTCAGTTACAGCTTCTAACTTTATTTAATAATTTATTTATTTAATTCTAATTATTAATTTCCTTAAGAGATGGCACTTAACGTCTACCTCTAGTGCCAAATTAATTTATAACAATCATTTAATTAGCCTTATTATAGCCCGATATTTAGGCGATCGTTTGGTGATTTATTATGAATAACATAGATTCCTACTGTCTTTTGTCTGGCTGTCTTGCCTGAATCTCGAGAACGGAGTTAGAGTAATAATTTGGAAAGCTTAGAGACAGGAGACCCGAATAACTATATAAGAAACTCTGGTTTAAACCGGACGTTATATTATTACAATTCAATAATTCTTCTCTGATAAGTGTTAGGCACATAATCGGCATGACTTTATTGTTAAAAAAAAGTATGATTTACAGGTGCAAGACACTACTAAATTGAAGTGGAAAGCATATATTTTAAATTAGATAAATTAAAAATATTATTAAAAATTCCTGCTTGGCAATGTGACCATGCCACAATAAATAATTGCTCGTCAGTTAATAAATTTTTTACTGATTAACTATGAAGTAATTGTGTCGTTTTAATAAATGTTTTCAAATTTCCATTTAGAATTAGAATTTGTTTTTTTTTTTTTGAGAATTTAGGACATAAATACGAAACTTATTTAAAATAGTAACTATTGTATTAGAAAAGATTTATACCTATCAATATACGGAATGTTCGGAAAGTCTGTACACTTAAAGTTACAGAAACTACAGTAAGAATTTGAATGTTATTAAATACCGTGTTTCCCCGAAAATAAGACATCCTCTGAAAATAATACCTAGCACAGATTTTGCTGAATTGCGAAATATAAGACCTCCCCCTGAAAGTAAGACCTAGCGAAGTTTTTTTAGTAGTAACGGTCATCGACAGATGGTTGAAAGTGGCCGTTGGCTTTTTGAAAGTACAGCCACTGATTGGTCAGCAGACAATACGCCACGCGGCACGATTTGCATAAGACTATGGCTTCAGAATCACAGATTTGCATAACATTACGGCTAGTGATAGCTGATTGGTCAGCAAGGAGTCACGCCACATGACATTTGCATAGTGCTACGGTTCAGTAAGCACTAATTGGTCATCGAGTCCGATGTTGACGCTATAAAAAGGCGACAGTTCGACACACCGGATATACGTCACTCTCGTCTAAGTTCGACTTGGGAATTGTTTTGTTCAATAATAAATGTGAATTCTTCTTCCTGGAAAAAATAAGACATTCCCTGAAAATAAGACTTAGCGCATTTTTCAGAGCAAAAATTAATATAAGACACTGTTTTATTTTCGGGGAAACACGGTATTACATGTATTAAATGTAATGTTAATTGTAAAATTCTGAGTCGAATATAGACGTATACTTATCATTTAATAAATTTCAAAATATGCTACCGGTTAATAAGCTCTTTTCCAAAAGTTATATCTGATAAACTAATTGTAACAACACTTTGTATTAAACAATGTTATTTTTATTGAATTTCTATTTATAACATTAAGTACAACGTAAATCTATCAACCAAAACCTCAAAAAGTAATTAGATTCATAAGATATTCAAATTCTCAATTCATAAGATATTCAAATTTACCACGTATTTCGTTAATTACAACAAAATATTTAACAATATAATATTATTTACCATAATATGAAGTAATATGCAAACAAAATAATAATCAATTATTGTAGTCAAAACGTTTCCCCTCCTAACGCTTCTCTTACTGATATTTTTTATGAAGTATATTACTACGATTTGTTCTCTTGTAATATGAATCTCGAAAGAAGCGACAAAACAACCAACCAAGTGATGTATATAAGAAAGTCAACAACAACAGACTCGTGTTGGTCTGCTCGCAATATTTCCCGCTATAATACATGTATGCCGCCAGTAGTATATTCCAGATGACAAGAGGCCAACGAAGCTGAAACAGAGGCCTGGACTTCATATAATTTTGCAAAGAAAAGATAATTATTACGTATGCAAGCGACGTAGGAACAGTGTAAGGTAAAAAACTCTGAGTCCAATCATTGTCTACGTATTGATGTAAATATTCTTCTACGTAAAATAATTTAAATTCTCCTCTTCGTACGGTACTTTCGACTTTTTCCATAGTATTCTGAAATAAGAATATTTCTAATTAAACACAATTACTTCGTATTTATGGTTTAATCTGTGCATATGAAATATTTATATATAAAACATATCTGTTCTAATTTTCTATTCGATAACTACACAAATGTGACGTCTATCATTATTTTAAAAACCAAGTTATAATCACCAATTATATTTATATCTAATATCATAATTAAAAAGTAATGAAAAATACTTTTCGATTATCTTTCTTGAATCAAGAAATAATCATTTATAATATTAAATTTGATGCAACGAATATTTAAAAAACGTTACTTCAAAAATGTTTTTAAATATAAATTAATAGTATAATTATATTTATTTGTATTTTTTTTTGTAAGGATAATTGACATATTTTCAAGTTATATTAAGTCTTAAATTACATAATATAAACTATACATTAATATTTTGCATATTGAATTAAAACATAGCCATGAAGTATTCTCCTTCGAACATTCCTGCATTGAAGAAATAGACAACGACGATTCACGAATTAAAAAGTTGTTATGTCGCTGAGGTATGGTCTTATGAGAATTCGGACGCAAGTGTAAATTTTCACACGTTGAAATAGTTTATTTTTATTATTATTTCCTTTTTCTTTTCCCCTCTTGTAAAGTAAAGAGTAGACCTTTTGACACCTCAATGTACTGTGGCAGTGGCGTGCCGTGACATTTGATGATAGGGAAGCTGTGTTTACTGTAAGAAGCCGACTTCCAGGAGCAATTAGTCACATTGTCTAGGGTACATTCGTATTAGTTTGTTCATAAGCCAGTAAAAACCGTAGACTTCTCTAAATGTATTTTTAATTAATAGATTATCTATGCTAAATAATAAATTTTATTTAAGAATAACAGGCAAGGCCAAAAAAACAATTTTTGTATTTTTATGCGTCCACAAAGCCATTTTACATCTTCATAAATTTTAACGTAAAAATATCGAACACATTTTTTTGTTGACGTATTTATATTTAATTTAGGCATTGGTCTTTCTCTTTTAATAATGTTTTCTTTTTCATTATATGGCCATGAGCCAAAACTTTTTATAAATAAATTTTCACTATTACAATTACATTCTAAATTGCTAGCCACGATATAAGGGCTAAAATTAAAAATGAAGTTATAAAAACTTACTTGTTAAAATAAAATGTGTGATGGATACATACCTGGTACAAAATATTAAATTGTATGTACATACTTTTAAAGAAAATTATAATTAAATAGAGTTTTGTGAAGAAACACATAAAAATAACATAAAATATTCTTTACTTTTTAAATGTATTAAAACAATCCAGTTAGTTAAAATTACTCTCTACCAGTGGCTCGTGGACAGTATCAGAAACGGTCTTGGCAGGTGTGCAGCGCGTGCATGCACGCCAAATCCCGAGGGTGCCGATACCGGTTAATGTCAAATGCCTTTTTTGTCGCATCACTAGTTATCTCAAAGGACGCGACAGGGTTGTTGTAGATTTTAAACGTTTCTCGCCATAGCTGTAAAAATTCAAATATGTTAAACTTAATAGTCAGTTGTTTTTTAACTAATTCGTTTTAAGACCAGGTGTCAACGGGTAAGGTTGGTGCTCTGTAAAGCGCGTGCGCGAATCTGGCTTTTTGGATGCCGACAATACGGCGCTTCCACTCCGCCACTAATACAGTATTCGAACATATAATAGCAATCTTATTTTTTTTCACGTGTAGTATAGAAATTTGTAATAAGATACATAATGCGGTTATAATAAAATATTGTGCGATTATTTTCGTATAATTAAAATTAATATATATTTATTTTTTAGAAAATACAATAGAAGCGGCGCATCCACCGCTTCCAATGACAGCACGCTACTGGTACTGCGTCACCTCGAAGGTGACTTTAATCGTCCGAAGGACTCCTCTCATACCAAGGGATCGTTCAATTCTAAAGTAAATTATAAGGTGCAGATAATTAGCCAATTAACGTCGACAACCACCTGTTACTGTCTAGAGAGTAACCAAAAGGTCACCGGCGAGGGTAAAACGAAACCCCGTGATCTTCTGTAAGTCCGAGCGAACCGAGTAAAGTCGATCTAAATGACCAAATAAGGCAATGAATTTTACTAAGTTGGTGAGACGTATTCTGACATGAGTCACCTCACGTCAATAAATCAGGGAGTTTGACAAATTTATGATAGAAAGATGTCAAATATTGGAAGAAAAGGATGACGATAACATAAACACAGCTGTACGCAAGTCGAGCTGGTGATTGCATTAGATTTTTCCCCCATAATTCCCCCTTCGAGATAGGTATAAAAAGGAGTCGAACTTGCACCTCCAGGCGGACAGCCGGAGAGGAATTCGCCAGGTAGGCACCCTCAACGGACATCTCCATGCAGACCTCTACAGTCGGAGATCAACGGAGCGTAACTCCACATCGGACATAGCCGAGCGGACATCAAGGGACACCAGCTCAATATCTCTGTATATCTTTATTTCATTGGATACAAGAAAAGCTACGAGAACAATGAATTTTTTTACTACTGTATACATTTGGATGCACAAAGATAAAAAATACCAACAACATAGAGCATTACTCAGCCAATGGTTTATCCTACAATAAACAAGATTAAATGGTGTATGCCACAGACTGTCAATAAATACTACAAAACTGCCTTAAAAATAAAATAAACAGCAATGCCCATAGTACTTAATTGCAATGTAAAAGACTTAGTGACAATAAATTGCCTATACAGCTATTAATGTGCAGAAATCCTATGTAATAAATGGAAAGAAGTTATAAAACACATACTTTGTTTCTAGTACAAAATTAAGCCCATTAATAAAAGCAGGTCCCTGTTGTGTTTAATTTAGTTAATGCAAACTTTACAAAATCGTAAGGTTCTATTTTCATGGTGAAGCTCAGTCAAATTCGTTGTTTTTGATGCAAATTCGTTCTATCTAGAAAATCGCTATTTGTGTCTTACGAAACTATTAAAATCAAGGACTATGAAATTATGTCATTAAATACATACATGAGCTAAAACTTTATGTAAAAAAAATTATTCATCTGTCACTTTTACTTTCGTCCTTATCTATTGAAAAATATTGAGATCGTTTCCTGAAAATTTACAATTTGTGAAATAAGACACTTTTCTGCTCGACGTTTTGTTTGAGGAAATACAATTTCATCGATACGGTATGTATTTATTGTTTCCTTTATAAATAATAAGGTAAATGAAGGTAAGCATCATTTAGCTTTTTATTTTTACAGATAAATGACATTTATGTATTTAGCTCATGGCCATTTAAAATGATAACTGATAATGATTACGAAGTATTATGTGAAGCTTAATAGTTCAGTAAATTTACTAGACGTTATGAACAGTTCTGCCATTAGAAGTTATTGTAATAAGTATTTTTGTTGACATTAATTAAACACACACACACACACACATATATATATATATAGACGAAAACAATATAAAAACGTATTTATCTAGAAATTTAAAATGATAGAATTGCATGTTATAGTTCAAATAGAGACAGAATATGAGTGACAGGATAATGAGGAAAAAAAATGCGAGTCATTTTCTTTCCTCACAGCGAACGAGAAAAGAAAATGACTAAACATATTCTTATATATCAATGTATTTGACTAAACACAGTTATACAAATATACAAGTATACAAATATACAGATATACAAGTATTACGTAAACTATTATATACTTCGAAAGTTATACAAAGTGTAAAAGCGAGGAATCGTAAAACAGAGTCCACAGTTAATCGCCAGATTAACAGAATAATACAATAATATTTTATAATTTTGTACACTTAATTACGAGGCTATTCTATACAAATTATACAAGAATTTGTTTAATAATTTATATATTTACAAGTATATAGAGTTTTTAATTTTTTTTTATGTATGCTATGGATTAAATAAACTTTTTCTTTTAACATTACCGCCGTACGAAAGATTAGGAATTTGAGACTTCGCATTGATAAAAAGTTATTCTCAATTCTCTCTATTAAAAATTTAGCCAAGAATACAATGGAGTGTCGAGACATTGTCAAATCGTCATTTTTTTCTATTCGTATAGCCTACAACTCAATAAATTTAAATGATATTTATTAGTAAACGAAATAAACGAGTAAAAACAACAATTTAGTCGTTAAAAAGCCCAGTAATCGATATTATTGGGCTTTATGAAATATTAATGTATTCTAATAATAATAAAAAATACAACTTGAAAGAATTGAGTTAAATAAAGAAAATAAACTATTATACTAGTTTTAAAATACAAGTGAACATTTAATATTCTTACCCGTAAGGCAAATTGTTTAACAACGACTAAACAATAAGAATGGAATATCCTCATTATATATATTTTAAAAAATTTTCCTGCTAATTTATTATTCAAGACGACACTGTAGTTGAATATATCCACATATTGTATTATCATTATTTAAATTATTATATTCATATAAATATTTATAACTAATTATCACATTTGCATAATAAAAAATTGGTAGGATCTTGCACAACTTTCCTGCTACATTAACAGGAAGTTAAGAAAACCGAAAAGGAAATCCGATAATTTTTAATTATTTTGTTATAAAATTTAAACTTTTATAAAAAGTTAAAAAAGGTTAGATGGATTATCATAAATGTCTTCATATATAAAACGAAAATTATTTAAGAAATCATTTGTGGTGTCATCTATTTTGGGTGTTTGTTTAAAACAGTCATTAATTATCATAATAAAGCAAAACCCACTATCGTTGAAAGTCGGATTGAGTCTTTAAACTAATTGTGAATGCTAATAACATGAAAATTTTTTACTAATTTTTTTTCCACTCGAGATATAGACATTAATAATTCTTTTTGACTTTTAATGTCAGTAATTTAGCAGTAACAATACTTGGAATATACATATATACATACAAGAAAGACTTCGGCTGTACAGAAGGTGTTTAGCCGGCAAAAGAAAAAATATATATAGAATAGAACAGAGAAAAGTAGAAGGACGGAAAATACTTGCAATCATTTGCCCCTTCCGCCACAGCCCTTATACATCTACTTAAATCTATCCTGACGCGAAATTAACTGATCTTACCTAAAAGACGGCAATCTTACACTGGTGCCGAAAAGTGGGTTTTTAAGTCCACTATCTCTATCGAGTCGGCTACCTTACAGGTATACAAAGATTAAAAATTAACTGATGTAAAGGATAAAGAAGAAAATACATAGACGGTGTACAGTGATACCGCGTACAAAATTAACCATGGTTTACAATTAAGTCATAAATATTAAATTGTTTATATATTGAAACGTTATATTATTATGCGAGGTAATAAATATAGTGCTTTCTGCATGTACTAGATGAGAATTCTTCCACATATAAAGTATTATATTTAATTGTCATGCATTTCTGTTCATAAAATATACTACAAGTACATCGGTTGGATCGTTTCCGCTCATGCTAATTCCTTATCAGTAAAGTATTTTCCTATACAATAACTTCCTCTACAATCCGAAGTGTAGTTCTTAACTACGTGCGCTTGTTTTCTTATTATCTGTTATTTTTCGACAACATTGCCAAATTCCCGGCTGTAAAACGGGTCATTTTACAGAAATTTTTTTCTCTGATCTGAATACACTTTTAAAATTTCGTTCCCAAGATTGATTTACGTGAAAGGCTTCTGTTCTCTCCGATTTTATTATAAGAATTTTATTTACTTTCATTAGAAATTTTATTAGGAACCATAAGCTAATTAATGAATTATGAAAAATTCTACGAAACAATGAGATAAAAATAAATATTGTTCAAAAATTAAAAAATATAAAATAAACATGAAAATAAAGTAATAGCGTTAAAGTCAAAGGAAAAAAAAATGCATTGTTTAGGAATTGATGTTTCACCGTGTTAGGCGATAAATGAAAACAGTAATAAGTGTATGAAGAATTTGTTTAATGCATTATTTAAATTCTAACTAAAAGAGGATAATTATTCGCTCAAACTCACGGGAGAGAATTAAAAAACTGTACTTTTATAAGAACATTTTGGAATACAGTATTAATTAAATACGGATATCCGCTCATCTGAGTACCCAATATTAATTTTTAAAACGAATTTTTATAGAAATACTATGTAACTTTTTTCTTTCGCTCACTTCTTTTTTTACATTTGTGAGTTTATTACAGTAATTAATTTAATAGGTATGTGATAGTATATTCTTGGATACCACACACAACGATATCTATTCTTTCATATAGATAGAATAAGCATTTCAGGCATTTCTTCTCCTTTTCGTGACCTTTAATTAGATTAATTGAAAATTAATAAAATTCACCGCATTATAAATTAATAATATTTTCATCCTACTTGTACATATAATGTTAAATAGCGATTTAAGATTTAACAATATGTTAAATTAAATTCTTATGTCTATTAAATGTCTCTTTATAACTTCAAGAATAAGAAAAAATGAAAGAATTTAAAATAAAAAATATAATAATTCATATTCTTTAATCAACAATCATTACTGTGTTACATTATTACACCTTAATTCATAAGTGATTCAAATTCAGAACATTTTTAATTACTTAAAATACATTTAGTGATAAAACAATGTATAAAATAATTTCATTAAATAATGAACAATTTTTATAAAAAGAAAGCTTCTCACTAAGCCGTTCTTTCACAGATATTTTCGATGAAGTAAGTTAGAACGGTTTGTTTTCTTGAAATATGAGTCTCGAAAAAAGCGACAAAACAACCATACGTAAGACATNCTTTTAATGTCAGTAATTTAGCAGTAACAATACTTGGAATATACATATATACATACAAGAAAGACTTCGGCTGTACAGAAGGTGTTTAGCCGGCAAAAGAAAAAATATAAATAATAATTTAGTTACTTTAATGTGTTGATATTAGATATTTATAGGCCTATATAAAACTTATTTGTTAACGTTGTATATTTATTCCTGTAAGTATACCTCATACATTAATCTTAACGAAAATTATTTATAAGATAATGTTATTTTAAATCATATTAATTGTAAAATTTATATATATTTAGATAATATTTTATATGCCGGTTTGAAGGGAAAGAAAGCGCAACATATGGGATATCCGCCAAAAGGAAAGCCTTCCTGTAAGAGTTTCTATGGGAAACTAATTTATTGATCTTATGTATGTGATAAACGTTTTATTTTCGTCAGTGCATAAGAATAATTTGAAAAAATAAACTGTACATTTGAATTCGCATTCGAATAAATTCAGGCGAGGCTTCCCGTAATACGATATTCGGTCTTAGAAGGGAATATGGATATCCCCACATGTTGAATGTTCATGTAACCGACAGTGTTGTTCTATTTAAAGTTTAAAATTTAAAAACTCTTATTTAAGTGTTAATTATATTATATTTTTTGACAATTTATTTTAAAAGAAAAGATTACTATAAGATTTATATGAAAGTGACTACTCACGCCTAAACATTTTATTGTGAAAGAACAACTTGTATAAAGATTTTAATTAGGTAGACAAAATTTTTTTCTTTATAAATAATATAGTAGAAAAAGGTAAACATTTAAATGAACTTTATGCTTTTCTGGCTCTGTTATATAAAAGACGGTAAGTATGGCAATCATTTAAAAAATGACAGTTTTACATCGTTGTACTTCATAAACTTATAGGTTTTTTTGTATATATGGATGTTAATGTGTGTGTATGTGAGGGAGAGAGAGAAGGCACGATTTTTTACTCTTTTGAAGCTGAATAAGTCCTGTGCTTCTTTTCGAATATTTCTGAAATTTTGCAAAAATGTTGAAGAGATTGATATTTTTTAATTTTGGTGGTTAAAGGTCGAATGGGTAAAGAGATAAATAGGAGACGTTTGTCACATTTATAGTGGGATCACACTTAATGATTATTTTAATCGTTATTAACATATTTCAATTTTTAAAACCCCAACCTATCCTCAAAGTTAAGCTTTTTCTTATTATATAATAATTATAAATATGAAAAGTTTTTAAAATAAAATATACTAACATGGTACTATAAACGCAGTTATAAATGTCGCTGGGAAAGTTAATAAACTCGTTACTGCATTCTTTTAATTTGTTGTAGTGCACTGCGAAACAAAGGGCACATTCGTGTGATTAAATACAATTAAACCAATTGAACTAAACAATCAGTAGTATGTTTTTTCTCTATTTATTGCGTATTTACAAGCTTTATGACATGGTCCTTAACCCCTGACAAGTGCTTGAAAAACCCGTTACCTCCCCGCCTTTTCGATATGTAACCACCAAGATTTAACAGCAACAATTCTTCTAATAAAAAAACCTAACTGTAAAATTTTAGAAATTTTCGACACAAAGCATAGGAGTTATAATATTAAACCTCAAACAGGGTGAACAAAATCTTGTTCCACATACACTAATATCCATCCATACAGAAATTACCCCCGATTCTATTGCATTTCTGGGTATACTAAACCCAAAAATGTGAACATCTTAGAGGGGGTCATTTTTTGAACAATTGTCATAGTTTCGTTGAGCCCGGTTTTGAGATCTCGCTCTATCAGTAATTTGCAATCCCTTCTTAATTATTTCCTCGTATAAAATCAACAGCAGGTCTTTCAGTTTATAACATTTCAAATACATTCTGTAAGACTTATTCTTTACTTAACTATTCGGCTACTGATCGGCGCACTAAAATAATGTATAAAAACCCATCCCAATTACTCTGTCAGTGATATTGCGTGCCTATTCGCCCCATTATTTGTATCATTGTTTGATCATAAGTTCAAAAAATGACCCACAACTCGAGTAATCGAGTAGGAAAGAAGCGGGACTTACATATCAGGATTAAAACGCCCATGAACAAAACTAGCATCCTTGATCAAATTCGATCCGTAAATTTAGTAGAATGGGTGATTGATACCCTTACTACCTTCGCTAGCCTGTTATAATTAACATAAAATATTCCAATTGTTTCGACGTATTATCAAAAAAAAACCGAAATATTTTGTACTTTTAATTGTCGCCGCAATATAAGTTATGTTAGGTGTTTCCTGACTTAAATTTATATTAAAACAATTTTTTCTGTTAGAAAATCGTAGAAAACAAGTAGAAATTAAAAAAAAAATACATTTTAAGAAATTTGCTTAAATTCAAAATTTTAAAAAATGTTTCATTTCAGAAACAAGTAAAGGGAAACACACATTCGTTCAGTTATTATAAAATAATAATTTTCCAAAGAAGTGATAAGGAAATTCATTCGAAATGCTTTTCAATGGCAATTTTCATAACTTAAATTATTCTATTACATATAAACATGTGAATTGGCGATTATAACTTAACTAGCTGCAAGGACCCGCTTCGCTGGGTTTCTGTTTGTATGCAATATAGTTCTTTTTATATATAAAAGACTGTTTTTCTAAGTAATCTAGTATCTGGCTGCAAGGACCCGCAATAACGCGAAAAACCGCCTGTAAATCTTGCATGCCGCTTTATATTAACACTTCCTTTGTTACTCAACACTTCCATTGTTAACATTTCTATTGTTAACACTTCCATTGTTAACATTTCTATTGTTAACACTTCCATTGTTAACACTTCCATTGTTACACACGTTTGAAGTCAACCACTTTCAACCTCATATCTGCCGCACCCTCATAGCTATCGAGACGCAATCACCATAGTGCACGAATGGAGACTTGGGGCTACTACCACGTACAAACACCATTCATGTGCGATGTGTAGTTTCGGCTAAAAAGTGAAATATAGGGACATGTATTATAAACGATAGAAAATTTACTTTCTTAATTGTAACTTCTTTTATTGTAATTAATTACTGTATATTCAATGTTAATTATAACAGCTTGGCGAAGGGTAGTAAGAGTATCAATCACCCACTCTGATGAATTTCGGGATCGAATTCGGTAAAGGATGCTAGAGTTTTTCCATGGACCATATCTATAATAGGCCGAATAGGCACGCAATAATAGTGAACGAGTATTGAGAAAGAATTTCTATAAATTATTGTGGTCGAATAACTAAAACACGGCTAATTAGTCGTGTTTTAGCCGTTATTCACGACGCGCGGATAATCAATGGGTTATACAGAAAAGATTTAACGGGTTTTTTCACGTGTGTACCACCTACATTGGAGCTATTTTGTTATTGAACGTTCTCCGGGATAAAGGCCTTTTGACAGCGCGACCAAGTGGTTTCGTGCTTTGTTACATCGATCATAATATATACAATTATAAGTGCAGTAAAGGTGAAAGGATTAAAAAATGGAAAAAAAATACGGTTTGAAGGAAAAAATGTGAGAAACTTCATGTTCTAAAATGTACCATAAATGTTCATCATATTATCTTTAATTATAACTATTCTTATTAACAAAAATTTCTATTACATATTAAGATTACAAGTTTGAAATGAAAATAAAACAATTATAAAATATAATAAAGTTTTACCTGTGATCGGAATTTCACACTGTCTTATTCCGAAGAGGAAACAATAATAATATTTTTACAATTACAATTAATGGTAATATCTCAAAGGAAATAATAAAACGTAGTGTATTGTGTAAACCTATTTTCTCGATAATAATTATTTTACGTAACACTATATAATTTATTTTCCGCATTTAATATCCTAGTGAATGTTGTTTACTTAATAACCTTTACTAGGGGAGCGAATGCGTTTAATAAATTCAGGTTTTTGTTCGAGAAGAATTTCAATCATTTAATACTACATAGAAATGGGCAATAAAATTTTGCCTTGTTTAAATTTAAGACGGCAAATTATGCTTATGTTTTAAAAATAATCACTTTCTATCCTAAAACTCTAAAAGTTTATTTTAATATTTTATTCGTCTCTTCGAATTTATAAATCATAAAAAATTAATTTTTCCATAACATTATCTAATTGTTATTCATTGTTAAGAAGTTAAAATTACATTTATAATTTATTATCTGCATTTTTATAAGTGTTTTTTATCTGTGATATTTCATGTAAAGACTATTAAGTAAAGAACATTTTATGCCTATTTCCAAGTGATAAAATATTGATTATTTTAAAGCTTGAACATCCCTTAAAATAAATTTTCATTTGAAAAACCTTAACTAAAATTTTGTATTTCATATAAGAATTTAATAAAGGTAATATAATACACATATATAAATATATAGTATTGAAAATTTTACTTTAATAATACTTTTATTTCAAACATAACACGAAATACAATTTATTCTATTGGATAATATTAATTCAACGAAGTACAAAATCGTAGTAAGTAACATTTTGATAATATTCAAATATAAAAAATTAACAATTTGCTTTTTTTAAAATTATCAAAACATTTAGGAGAATTACAAGTTGTAATCAAGATAATAGCGCATCAGTTATCTTTTCGCTGCTGCAGTATTGACTTATGTCTTTTATCTAAGTATGTATTTGTAAATAAACAAAGAAACAATACAGCATGAGTAGTATATATAAACATTGAAAAAATAATCAGCTGATAATTTTGTTCACAGTGTTTTCCTGTAAAATACTGACTTGCAGCCCATGTAGTAACAAAACAAGCGATGATCATTTGAAGAATTTGACTTATTGTAATTATCATTGCAATAGAACGAGGCACATTTACTTTTATTGCTTTTGCAGCAAAATATAAATACATGAAGCTATGAACCAACAAATTCATTGCGACATACCAATACCCAGTAGAAAGTTTGCCCGAAACATTGTATGTTGTTAAAATCAAAGTTAAACTATGATGGTACCAATGCAAGAATATTAATTTCTGTTTTCGAAAGACGATAAACAATGTATCGCCAAATTCAATGATTTTTGAACATGCAAATATACAAACCCAGAATTCAGTGGGGTGATGTTTTAAAGCAAAACTACTATTACACACAGAAAATGTGAATCCAAAATCACGAATAATGATCCACAATCCAGGAAGTACTCTTGATGTTCCACAAATACTAAATAATGCCAATAAAGTATTCCAGAGGAAAAGTGGTCCACGGAGCTGATACGGTTGCTTGGACTTCATATAATATTGCAGAGTGAAGATGACAATAATGTAAATAAGTGACATATGTATGACATATGGAGAAAAACATTCAATCAATTTAAAATTTATATATTTTGATAGATATTGTTCAACATAAAGCGGTTCGAATTGTCCTTTATAGTTGGAGACTTCGATTGTATTATCCATCATCTAAAAAACAAAATTTATATTAATAATATTGTATATACAACACGTAATACTGGGCATACGTAATAATGAATTTCTTTGAGTATTGTGATGTTGCGTGTAATATTGTTTATTTGAAAATTTGAGAAAATTTTTTTATACCTTTTATTATTTTACCAAATACATTAATTAAGCAATTAAATGTTAACATTATAAAAGCGGACCAAAAATTGACTAATTAGATGATAGTTTAATACATAAATTTTTGTTCAGTTGTCCACCATTTTTTATTATTAGGGCTAAACAGGAAGACAATTGAAAACGAGCAATTATTTAATGTGACATCGTCACAATTCTGGGATAGAATTTTTAATCATATTTTTTTATTTATTGATATAAAATACCTTAAATCAGTAGTGGCTTGCCCTATACATCATACTTTTTCTTTAACAATTTACACGTGCTGAACTAAGAGCTTTCGACGAAATAATATAACTTTCGATCCACACCGGACGTTCTTATGTAGTAAATTCGGGCCTTCTGTTCTAATTTTTCCACATTTCCTCTTGGCTTTTATCTGCCTTTTTCCCTTTTCGATACTGAAGAAAGACAGACGGACAGCCAGGCGAGAGTGTTAAATTATAGATCTATTTTCTACTATTAAATATAATTATTCTAACTCGGCTGTCGCAGACAATTGTGTTAATTCATGTTGCTACATCTCACTTTACAGTGTTCAAATTTTATTGAAGGAAAAAACGTTATTTAAAAAAGATTATGTGAACATCTAAAAATTATAAAACTTTAAAAAATTATACAATTATACTAAACAAAGGTCCAGTTTTAAGTGAGATCTGGCAACAAGCGTTAACCCAATTCTGGAAGAATTCATATAAGTTGTAAGGTAATTAAAAACCATTATATAACAAATTTAATATGTGAAAGTGTCTTTTCTTACTTGTTGAAGACTGCAGATAAAAAGTAACACTTTTAACCTAAAGCTTTACTATTTTATTCTTTTAACCAATTTTATAATAGAAAACTGTTTTATTTAAATTTTTTTTAAACTTACGTGTTAAAATATTTCTTAAATAAGCTAATTTTAGTATTATATTTTATTTAATATTTGTATTTTTTTATTATTTTTTTACCAAATTTTAATTAACTTTGATTCTTTTATTTATTCATTTTTAATTTTATTATCATTATAATTACTACTACTATTTACTTTGTACCCCTTTTTACATTATCGATGATTTAATTTAATTTAATTTATTTATTTTTCT
>NW_019384568.1:172051-183039 GCF_000671375.1 Centruroides sculpturatus
CTTTTACACCTTTTAATATTATTTTACCATTTTTTATACGTTAACCATTTTTTATTATTAGGGCGAAACAGGAAGACAATTGAAAACAAGCAATTATTTAATGTGACAACGTCACAATACCTCGATGCCATTTTTCATTAAAATTTTAATTAATTGTAATATAGTATATGCTCTCTACATTAAATAAGTAGTGGCTCGCCCTGTATATGCATATGATTTTACATTATCACTTACAATTTTAGTCATTTTGACATTATGTTAAACGTTAAAAATTTTTTTTTTATTTTACTTAAAGCCAGCATCTACTTTTCTATTGACTGCAGCTGAAAAAGGTTCTAGACCCGAAAAAAATCTTGCAGAATCACTATCACAAAGATTTGATTTGACCACATAAATAACGTGCATTTCTGTATGATAAGTCCTTGAATTATCGTGTACTATATGACATAGAAACACAAAGTAAATTATATTTAATATATAGAAAATATACCCCTCCAATTAGTTAAGGAAGATGATTATTTATCAATAACTTTTGAATCGAACGGTAGTGTAAATCACACGTTTCCAAGTGAAAACAACACCTTATTTTACAATAAAAACCTGTGTAAAGCAGAATATCACGTACAGAATATAATTCTTTTTGGTGTGGTAGGTTAGATGCGACTCCAACGTCAACGTACCAGAACTCATAGTATAGCCTCATATAATAATATGAGGCTGATGCTTAATATAGACTAATCAAACCTTACTCAAACTTAAAACACATTTAGGAATTTGTAAAGAAATAACTAAACGTGTGAAAATGTTTGTAATTGAGTAATACAGTGCCCACTTTCTATGCTAATAAAAATTAGTAATAACAATAGTATTTATTGTTATAATTAATAATAAATAAATAATTATATACATTAGAAATTATAATTTTTAGTTTAAACTTAGAAAAATCTTTTATTATCGTCATTACAATAAGGGTAGGTTTTACGAACGATTAGGCGTTTCGTAATGGTCAATATTTATATGAATTATACGAATCTAAAAGCACTGATTAGGGAATGGAAATATATAAGAAATTTCGAATTATTGGGTGCTTAGAAAAATAAAGTATTATATGAATATTAAAATGCAAATAAATATTAAATAATGTTACCTGAAAGGTTGATTGTCGAAGGAGAAGTGGAAGATCTGACTGAATTTTCCTATAATTTTCCTACTTTCCGAGAGGAAAAAATTAAACAGGTTTTCTATTTAACTAATTTATTTCATAATTGATATCTTATTTATACATTAAAAATTTCGTAATCGGAGAAATTTTTCCTTTTCGCTTTTAATATAAAGTCGTTTGAATATTATTTATATTTTATATAAGGATTTATTTTAGGATTTTCTAATCGAATTCTTATATTAAGGAATGTTCAAATTAAAAGAAATATATATATAATTTTATATATAGCGTTTACGGGAAATGCAATATTTAGGTATATATTATTTTATATTTAATTAATAGATCGAATATAACCCGCACTTAAGCTCTATGTATCTGGTTTGTATTTTCTCTTATCTAATTGACATACAAAACGTACAGACAATAAATAATAGTTTTAAAATACAAGAAAAATATATCTGGATTTCAAACTGTTTGCAGTAGATTTCTTTCAAGTAATGTAGAAATACAATACTTAAAAGTAAGCTACTTGTTTTATTTTATATCCAGAGATGGAGTGAATAAGGTTATGAAGTGATTGAAAATGTTTTATTTAAATACTGTTTTTTAACAGAAGAATTTATTAAAAATTATTAAACCCCAAGTCACTATATATTCAAAAGTGTACAAATATCTCATAAAACGGTTTAAAAGCTATGCTATATAACTATACAGGTATAACTTTGCTTAAGCTATAATTTTTAAAAATGTGTTGTTTTCTTCTTTCGTTGGTACCTATAAAGTGATAAATGTTACTTTTTTACACTTCTATGTTGGCCACTTAAGTAAATTAGTAACTTATGCGACGTGACTACCAAGATCGTATTGATCTATATTATACCTTATTTAGTTTAACAGAGGAATATAAAGAGTGGCCACATAAGCGTGGTGTTTAGAAAGCGAGGTTTTTCTGTATATATAAGTATTAAGAAATATACATATATACGTATAATTCATAAAAAATTATTAAGTATAAAGTTAAATTAGGTTTTTATCTACTTTTGTATTATTCCTGAACAGTATGCTTGAAGTAGTCTTAATTTGTCTGCCATCTTGCCTTTCCTTGTTTAAATTTTAAGACTGAAAACTTTGCAAATGATCTAAAAATAATAACTTCCTATCCTGAGATTCTAAAAGCTGATTTTAATACAGTCGACCCCCTATAACACTGTTAATTATTCCGTTTTATATGAATTCCATGTTGTACGAGTCTCTTAGATTTTACAAATACATGAGCCGTTCACAGACCAGCACACGTATTTGTAAAATCTAAGTGACTCGTGCAACATGGAATTCACATAAAACGGAATAATCAACTGTGTTATATGGGGATCGCCTTATATTATTCGCCTCTTCGTGTGTATAAATCTCAATTATTAATTCATCTCTAACAGTATCTAAGTGTTATTCACTGTTTAAAAGTTCGAATTATTCTAAATTTACAATTCATTATCTGCATTATTATAGCTACGTATGTGTTTTGTTTGTGATATTTCATGTTCACACTATTAAATATAGAACATTTAATGCCTAAATGTTGTATTTATCGTAAAAGTTTCCAGGTAATAACATATTGATTTCTTAAAGTTTAACCATTCCTTAATATGAATTTTCATTTGAAAAACCTAATTTAAATAGTACTTAAACTTCGTTACATTTATTTATTGTAAAATTTTTAATTCCAAATAAAATATTAATTATGAAATTTGATAGAAAACCTGATTACATTATGAAACTTTTTTTTAATAAACAGGAAAACTAAAGAACCAAATAAATTATACTATTTTATTTTGCAATAGTTAGTTCATAATCAGCATTAAAAGTATTATTTAGATTTTATGTAAAATTTAATATTCAAATAATGCTTTTTCAGTCGTTTACGGCAACTCAACACGTATACGATCTGAAAGGGGAGATATTTTACGAGAGGTACTTGATAGGAAATTGACTCATTATGTAGTTATAACAAAATACGTTAAATGTAATGATGTTTTACCTTCATCTACTGTATTATTTATAAATAGAACAATAAATAAATGGCATTGACAATTTGTTTCCTCAACCAAAAATCTTTATTTAAATTGTCCTTTAACAATAAATCCCTGAAGCGTAAATCGTGACTGTCATGTAAATTTTGTCGAAATTTTTGATTTTAATAATTCATGTTTAAGGATTTTAACGTGTAAAATTTTTTTAAAACTTTATCTTTCTTACAAATTTAATATTTTATACCTTTGTTATTTTCTTATTTAAATTCTTCTTTCTTTTTTAATCAGAATTTACAATTAACAACAACAAAATAAATTTATTCATAGATATGAATAAATTTTCTCTCAATATGAATATCATTAATGTTTCTATTATATAATTGTAAAATATTGGAGTAAATTTACTTAAAGTAACTTGAAAAAAGTGAATTATTCTATTAGAAAAATAAGAAACAAATTTATATTTGTAAAAATACTCTTAGAACCAGTAAAATCGTCATGAAGTCCGACCTTACTAGAGATACACACGACCTTCATTGTTTCCTCGGGCATTTGACCTTTAACCACCGAAATCAAATAGCATCAATCCTTCGAATAATCAAATTTTTCTGAAAAATTTCAAAAATTCCGACATAAAGAACAGAAGTTATTAGGCTTGAAAGTGGGTAAACAAAATAAACTTCACACACTCTAACATCTATAGCTACTAACTACTGTTACGAACAGAGACAACTTTAGGGAGGATATTATTACAATATTTTTATTATATTTTAAAACATTTCCATATTTTCTGACAAAATCAAATGTTTATCATATATTTAATATCAGTAAACACTTCTCATAGAAACTCTTCCCGGAAGGCTTTCTTTTTGCCGAACCCGTGTGCCGAACCCGTGTGTCGCGTTGTCATATTTTTTCGAACAGATATTTTAATTTAAAAACAATTATAAAATAAAACAGTACATTTAATGATATTCTGAATAAGAGTTTCTTTATTTAATGGAAAACACAATTGACAATACTTAGACGATTTACTACAATACCGCATACAATCACGTGCTTACCCTTATCAGTTGATTGCCTTATTAGTCGACACCGGTTAGTTAGGTAATATAGTATTTTCTGCAGGTACTAGATTAAAATTCTTACATATATAAAGTATTATATTCAATTGTCACGTATTTCTCTTCATATAGTATAAGTGCATTGTTCTGATAAGTGCCGTTCGTATTGATGCTTTATCAGTTAAGTGTATTGCTATACAATGGCTTCCTCTACAATCGGAAGTGTATTTGATAATTACGACCTTTTGTTTTCTTATTAATTATTATTTTTTCGGCAACATTGCCGAACAAACGAATCATATTATAAAAATGTTATTTAAAATTCTGTGTCCCAGATTGGTTTAGATAAAATGTATTTTATCTCCCGGGTTTAAGTAAATGAAATTATTATAAGCTGTTTTGAATACTGCTATTGTTGGGCTGTGATTTAAAAAAAAATTATACCCTTGTAAATTCCCACTGCTGTTCTCTTGTCTGTCTTTTCCGAATCTTGAAAACAGAGTTATATTGATAAAAGATAGAACGACGTTTGCAAAGTTTAGAAACGAAAGGCCCGAATAACTATATACCAATCACTGGATTAAACCGGACGTAATGTTATTTCAATTCAAATATTTTTTCTGAAAGCTGTTAGGTACATGAACGGCATTACTTTATCGTTAAATAAACAGTATGATGTATAGGGGCAGGACACTACTAAATTGANTTCAAAAATTCCGACATAAAGAACAGAAGTTATTAGGCTTAAAAGTGGGTAAACAAAATAAACTTCACACACTCTAACATCTATAGCTACTAACTACTGTTACGAACAGAGACAACTTTAGGGAGGATATTATTACAATATTTTTATTATATTTTAAAACATTTCCATATTTTCTGACAAAATCTAATGTTTATCATATATTTAATATCAGTAAACATCTCTCATAGAAACTCTTCCCGGAAGGCTTTCTTTTTGCCGAACCCGTGTGCCGAACCCGTGTGTCGCGTTGTCATATTTTTTCGAACAGATATTTTAATTTAAAAACAATTATAAAATAAAACAGTACATTTAATGATATTCTGAATAAGAGTTTCTTTATTTAATGGAAAACACAATTGACAATACTTAGACGATTTACTACAATACCGCATACAATCACGTGCTTACCCTTATCAGTTGATTGCCTTATTAGTCGACACCGGTTAGTTAGGTAATATAGTATTTTCTGCAGGTACTAGATTAAAATTCTTACATATATAAAGTATTATATTCAATTGTCACGTATTTCTCTTCATATAGTATAAGTGCATTGTTCTGATAAGTGCCGTTCGTATTGATGCTTTATCAGTTAAGTGTATTGCTATACAATGGCTTCCTCTACAATCGGAAGTGTATTTGATAATTACGACCTTTTGTTTTCTTATTAATTATTATTTTTTCGGCAACATTGCCGAACAAACGAATCATATTATAAAAATGTTATTTAAAATTCTGTGTCCCAGATTGGTTTAGATAAAATGTATTTTATCTCCCGGGTTTAAGTAAATGAAATTATTATAAGCTGTTTTGAATACTGCTATTGTTGGGCTGTGATTTAAAAAAAATTATACCCTTGTAAATTCCCACTGCTGTTCTCTTGTCTGTCTTTTCCGAATCTTGAAAACAGAGTTATATTGATAAAAGATAGAACGACGTTTGCAAAGTTTAGAAACGAAAGGCCCGAATAACTATATAACAATCACTGGATTAAACCGGACGTAATGTTATTTCAATTCAAATATTTTTTCTGAAAGCTGTTAGGTACATGAACGGCATTACTTTATCGTTAAATAAACAGTATGATGTATAGGGGCAGGACACTACTAAATTGAAGTAGAGAGAATATATTTTAAATTGAATAAATTAAAAATATAATTAGAAATTTCTGACTGGCAATGTGACCATGCCACAATAAATAATTGCTCGTCAGTTAATTAATAAATTTTTTTACTGATTACCGAATAAAGTAATTGTGAGACTGTAAGAAATGTATTCAAATATACATTTAGAATTTGACTTTGTTTTTTTATATGAATTTAAAACATAAATGCGTGACTTATTAAAGATAGTAACTATTGTATTAGATAAGATTCTTACTTATTAATATATGGAATGTCCGGGAAGTCTGTACACTTTAAGTTAAAAAAACTGCAGTAAGAATTTGAATGTTATTAAATATTACATACATTAAATGTAATGTTAAATGTAAAATTCTGAGTAGAATATAGACGTATACTTATTATTTAATAAATTTCAAAATATGCTAAGGGTTAATAAGCTCTTTTTCAACAGTTATATCTGATAAACTAATTGTAACAATACCTTGTATTACCCAAAATTATTTTTATTGAATTTCTATTTATAACATTAAGTACAACGTAAATCTATCAATAAAAATTAAAACCTGAAAAAGTAATTATATTAAAAAACGAATAATACCTTTTACTCTTATGTTCTTTTTTTATATTACTTCTAAAGTTAATTAGAGAACTTTCACATGGGGTAAAAATATGTTCGATTTCTCGCAAAAACGCAAAGAAACGCATTTAAAATTGCACAATAGGAGCCGAGTACTTCGGGGTAATCCTTAATTTTCTCCCTTTAATCCGCGATGTAAATTTCCAAAAATTTCTTCTTAGTGTACATTCTAATGACGTACCTTAACTGTGTCCGAAATTTCAACTTTCAACTCTTAAACATTCTTAGAAATTTAGAATTTATGCAAATTTTTTACCAACTTGTTTTAAAATTTTGATTTTTCTCTTACGATTTTTTAACAGGAAAAAAAATGTTTTAATATAAATTTAAGTCTGGAAACTCCTAACATAACTTATCATGTGACGAAAGATAAAAAGAGTTTTATATATGAATTCGCTTTTAATTCCTTTTTTAATACAGAAATTTATAGTAAAACTTTTCTACATTTTACATATAGTATAACTTTTCCTCATAGATTGTTCGTGTTTCTGATCGTACAGTAGATAAAACTTCACGTATATTTTCCACAAATCAGGAAATTGAAGGTTTATTACTTAAAAAAACAAACTGTTCAATCAATATATCTCATTTCGTAACAATTTTTTGTAATTCATCTAAATGACTTCTGATTCAAAAAATTGTTTTTTTTTTCCTTAATGTATAAATGTAAATGTACAAAACATAAATAAAATTAGAAGCTTTTCACTCATAAATATCTGTAAATATAAATAATATAAAATAAAAGATTCGGATAAAATTTATATGAAAATCACAGTTTACTCTTAAACGTTTTATTGTGAAAGAACAATGTGAATAATGATTTTTGCATGAGGAAACTAAATTCTAACGATATCCATTTATTTTCTTATCTATAAACAATACAATAGATTAAGGTAAGCATCATTACATTTCACTTATTTTATAAATTTAAACAATATTTAAGTAAATATTTATATTAACTTTTTAAAACGATGACTAAATGCTCGTAAAGTATGACACGAAGCTGGAAAGTTAAATAAATTGATACGATGCGATTGAACAATTCTGCCGTTATAAATTATTATAGCGTGTTTTAATGCAATTGCACCTATTTGTGTATTATAAACAATTGAATAACTTACTTTTTTATAAAGAATCCTTTACACAAAAGAATTTTTTGTCTGTTTTATTTATTGTTATATATTGTTTTCATTAATTTAAAAAAAATTTACAATACTTTATAATCTGAAATGTGCTAAAAATTACTCTTAATTCGCATTATTCTTTTTATTTCTAATGATTTTCTTTTATGATAAATATGAAGATTACCGGTTTTAAATGATAATAAAATATAATAAAGTTTTACCTGTGATCAAAATTTCAGACTGTATTATTCCTAAGAGGGAACAAAAATAATATTTTTAAAATTACGATTATTAATAATAACTTAAGGAAAATAATTAAATCTAGTGTATTGGGAAAACTTGTTTTCTCGATAATAATTCCCTTACTACTACAAAATTTTTTAGAAATATGTTTTATAATATTTTATATGATAATTTAAACAAAATAAAATTGTTTTGAATTTATATTATTTATTACGACAACAAAATTTATAAATATATTACTCCTGAGGAGATTAAAAAATTGATTTTTTATTCAAGTTTAACAACAATTATACATTTAAACACTTCTTTTCTTATTTATTTCTTTACATCCGACTGAACACAGCTAACTTCAATGCTTACATTCAGCTCACTTACTAATTATGTTTTACAATTTTAATTGATTTTCACCTGTAGTAATTGACTTATTCTACGTGGAATTTGCTAGGTATACACACCTGTATGACACATATATCGAAACCACCGAAGCGTGTATACGGTAAGTGGTAAATATCTATTGTTAATTCGGTCGATCGATGTATGACCCTCCAGAGTTTTACATTGTTGGAGTGTAAAAAATTAAAGGTTTTTCTGTATGTATAGATGTTAGCGAGTGTGTGTGTGTGGGGGGGGCACGATTTTCTTTAACCTCTTTGAAGCTTAACACTTGACAAACGGTTGTATCGTTTACCCAAGAAAAAAGAAAATTAATAATTTTAATTATATATCAATTTCTATTAATTGTTGTTATTATATCTAGTTATGTTTCAATTAATCGTAATGTTGCCAAGTATAGTTTACGATGATATAAGAAAGTATTAGTAAACTTATTCATACATGCAATCAGAAAAAAAATATTTGTACAGTTATATATAAGCATACATTATTTAGATTTCAGTTTGTAAACCCTTAGAGATTTGATAAAATTTATATTTATTAAAAATACACCAGAATTAAAAAACTATAGAAATATAGAAATTATTGTACAATTAGGTAGAGAATGCAATAATTTTCACAGATTATAAATAAAAGTAATAAGATAAATAGTGTATAATATAATTGATAATAAGTATATTAAGTGATGGTTCCTCTAAATAATATAAACCAGCAAAGAGTTGCTCAACTTTCGGGAAAAATTTTAAATTTCGGTAATGCCACCTGTTTTCATATTTAATTTTAAAAAATTTTATATTTTTAACTATTATAAGATAGCGAAAGTTTTAATTTTGAGGGTAGAAATGGGTTTTATAAAAAAATTTAAAAATGCCAATAACAAGTAAAATCTTTATTAAGTCTGACCTTACTGGAGATACACACGACCTTTATTATCTTCCCAATCCCCCGATGTTCAGTCACTAAAATTTAACATCAACCCCCCTCGTAAGCAAACCACCCAGCAAATATTTATATAAATTTTCGACAAAAAGCACAGGAGTTATTAAGCTTTAAAGAGGGTGAACGAAATCTTGATTTATACATACTTACATTTATTTATACAGAAATTATCTCATAATTTTTTGCATATCTCGACATTACTCTCGAAATAATTGCAATTTTAATATTAAAGACGTTATTACATAGTTAGCAAAAATGAAATAAGCACAGCTTTATTAGGGTGCTCTGCATTATAATATACATAAATAAACTTTGATAATAATGGTCGTTATGGCCTGGTAATGAAAAAGTGTATACACAGTAGTTACTAGGAGTCGCTAATGTAGTGTTTTCAAGGCGAAAAAATTAGACTTGAAGTCACTATAAACAATATATGTTTATCCAATATATAATATACGTTTAAGCAATATATATTGAGTAAACCAGTTATAAAGCAGTTTTTATAAAATGTATTGTTTCATAAGAGAAAACACGTGTAGGATTTACGATAATCAAATATATACGAAATATATTCTATTGAATTGTATTAGAAATTTAATCAAACACTACGCATCATTTCATCTTTTTATTCGTTTCTTTAGCGATGTATGTGAAGTGGTGCTATACGATTCTACGTGTGATCAGAGGGTAGGCACCTCTTTAGTGCACAGTGGTGTCAGTCCTGACACCACTGTGTCTTCAAAATAGACACAGAAACCTTAACGATCGCAACATCGGAAGTTGTGCGGGAGGTCGGATTCAAGATGGAGGAGTGTTAAGAGACGACAGATCGGAAGAAGTACACACTACTATTTAATTAGAATGGAAAATATCCGTTTATTTATATAAATATTTACACAAATACATAAGACAAAAAAAATGAATTTATTTCTCAAAATTTGTCAGTTCCGGTCTCTCACACATGAAACATAATGTGTGAGAGATGACAGAACGAAACATAAAAACATCTGTGTTTCTGTGTTGTCGTCTTATTTAGCGGTCTTTAAGTGCTCAATATTGGTGTTTTCCACGGTAGCTCCAATATCTAACCGTCTTTGTCAGTGCCACTCGATATTGGTAAATTTAATATAAATTAGTTTATTTTCTACTGTTGCAAGATAATTTTAATAACTGTATTTGTTATTTAACCTTACAAAATCGTCTTATTTTATAATGTCTTAGAGCAATCCACATTCACAAATAAAGAGTCCACGATGAACTGTAAACATCGCCAAATTGTAAACATGTATATTAATTGGGCTGAAAACGTTTGTTTTTTTTACAATTAGGGGAGATCGGGGCAACTTCGGCATGCGGGGCAAGTTTGTCAAGCGCTTTTTTTTAAAAACAAATTAAAAGGAGACTTTGGTTATAGGTTAGGCAGTTGAGTTTTATTGGTGGCTTGTTGAGTGTAGTGTTTTTATTGTTCTCCAACAAGCGTAGTTGAATTATCAAGCAAATTTTCATTTTCGTTCAATTCCATATAATATTTTT
>NW_019384568.1:183944-190209 GCF_000671375.1 Centruroides sculpturatus
AGATAAGTAGTCAATTAACGTCGACAATCACCTGTTACTGTCTAGAGAGGAACCAAAAAATCACCGGCGAGGGTAAAAGGAAACCCGTGATCCTCTCTAAGTCCGATCGAACCGAGAGAAGTCGATCTAAATGACCAAAATAAGGCAATGAATTTTACTAAGTTGGTGAGACGTATTCTGACATGAGTCACCTCACGTCAATAAATCAGGGAGTTTGACAAATTTATGATGGGAAGATGTCAAATATTGGAAGAAAAGGATGACGATAACATAAACACAGCTATACGCAAGTCGAGCTGGCGATTGCATCAGATTTTCTTCCCCCATGATTCCCCCTTCGAGATAGGTATAAAAAGGGGTCGAACTTGCACCTCCAGGAGGACAGCCGAAGAGGAACCCGCCCGGTAGACACCCTCAACGGACATCTCCATGCAGATTTCTACAGTCGGAGATCAACGGAGCGTAACCCCACATCGGACATAGCCGAGCGGACATCAAGGGACACCAGCTCCATACCGCCCTACCGTCCGTCGCTCCTTACCGCCATCCGAGAGAAACTACGATTAGGAACCTCCGATCCCAGTGCGTCCTACCAACGCCCAATACGAAAAGATCGAATCCCACAAGGTAAACCCTTGACTGAATTATGTCTCTTTCTCCAACACATCCCTCTTAATGAGGCATCTCTCTCCTTCTTTAGTTTAGGATAGAACGTAGATCTAGAATACATTCCTATTATTATTATACGTGTGTCATTTCTGCTTTTGCCTTCGATATGTATAATCACTTAGTAGTTTAATAAATGTGTTATTTGTGTTCACCTTGTCTCATCGATAACCTGTCTACGGACCGACGACCTCCCTACTCGTTTTAGCCGTCCTAACCATCCGGAACGACAACATGAGCGGTCCTTACAGACTGTTGTCGAGTAAGTGGTCATTAGGTATTGTTCCAGTGGCCCACGGCTTCTCACAGTCACCTTTATTGTTCATAAGGATCTTACTCAAGAAGGACAAGAAAAATCCATACCGAGTCATTAAATTACAGGAGGACCAATTCTTTGACATTCAGTTGACTTAAAGTCTTTTGCATATCAACATGTTCCCTATACTCTAGTCACACAGTTGCAATTGTTCTCTGTATATCTTTATTTCATTGGATACAAGAAAAGCTACGAGAACAACGAATGTTTTACTACTGTAGATATTCGATGCACAAAAATAGAAAATACCAACAACATAGAGCATTACTCAGACAATGGTTTATCCTACAATAAACAAGATTGATTGGTGTATGCCACAGACGGTCAAAAAATACTACAAAACTGCCTTACAAATAAAATAAACAGCAATGGCCATGGTACTTGATTGCAATGCAAAAGGCTTAGTGACAATAAATTGCCTATACAGCTATTAATGTGCGGTAATCCTATGTAAAGAATATAAAGGAGTTATAAAACACATACTTTGTTTCTAGTATAAAATTAAGCACATTAATAGAAGCAGGTCCCTGTTGTGTTTAATTTAATTAATGCAAACTCTATAGGTTCGTAAGGTTCTATTTTCATGGTGAAGCTCAGTCAAACTCTTTGTTGCTGATGCAAATTGGTTCTATCTAGAAAATCGCTATTTGTGTCTTGCGAAACTATTAAGATCAAGGACAATGAAATTATGCCATTAAATACATACATGGGCTACAACTTTATGTAAAAAGAATTATTCATCTGTCACTTTTACTTTCGTCCTTATCTATTGAAAAATATTGAGATCGTTTCCTGAAAATTTTCACTTTGTGAAATAGGACACTTTTCTGCTCGACGTTTTGCTTGAGAGAATACAATTTCATCGATACGGTATGTATTTCTTGTTTCCTTTATAAATAATAAGGTAGATGAAGGTAAAGATCATTACATTTAGCTTTTTATTTTTACAGATAAATGACATTTATGTATTTAGCTCATGGCCATTTAGAATGATAAGTGATAATGATTACAAAGTATGATATGAAGTTTAATAGTTCAGTAAATTTACTAGACGTTATGAACAGTTCTGCCATTAGAAATTATTTTAGTAAATGATTTTTGTTGTCATTAAACATATTTTATGTATAAGTAACAATATAAAAACGTATTTATCTACAAATTTAGAGTGGTTTAATTGCATGTTATAGTTCAAATAGAGACAGAATATGAACGACAGGATAATGAGGAAAGAAAATACGAGTCATTTTCTTATATATCAATATATTTGACTAAACAGTTTACAAGTATTGCATTAACTATTATATACTCCGAAAGTTATACAAAGTGTAAAAGCGAGAAATCGTAAAACAGAGTCCACAGTTAATCGCCAGATTAACAGAATAATACAATAATATTTTATAATTTTGTACACTCAATCACGAGGCTATACTATACAAATTATACAAGAATTTGTTTAATAATTTATATATTTACAAGTATATAAACTTTTAAAATTTTCTTATGTCTGCTATGGATTAAATAAACTTTTTCTTTTAACATTACCGCCGTACGAAAGCTTGGGAATTTGAGAATGCGCATTGATAAAAGGTATTCTCAATTATCTCTATTAAAAATTCAGACAAAGAATACAATGGAGTGTTCGGACACAGTCAGAGCATCATTTTTTCTATTTGTATAGCCTACAACTCAATAAATTTAAATGATATTTATTAGTAAACGAAATAAACGAGTAAAAACAATAATTTAGTCTTTAAAAAGCACATTTAACAGTTCTCACTGGGTTTAGAGATATTTAATTTTTTAATATAAAAATTAATTATTAAATATTATTGTAAAATTATAGTTTAATCAATGCAAATTATTATACAATCGTTATTATTGGGCTTTATGAAATATTAATATGTTCTAATAATAATAAAAAAACAACTTGAAAGGATTGAGTTAAATAAAAAATAAACTATTAATAATCATTATTATTATCTTTATTACTATTATCATTATTTAAGTTAATATATATATAAATATTTATAACTAATTAACACATTTACATAATAAAAAAACTGGTTGTATCTTGAGCAACATTCCTGCCACATTAACAGGAAGTTAAGAAAATCGGAAAGGAAATCCCATAATTTTGAATTATTCTGTCATAAAATTTAAACTTTCATAAAAAGTTAAAAAAGTTTAGATGGATTATCATAAATGTCTTCATATATAAAACGAGAATTATTTAAGAAATCATTTATGGTGTCATCTATTTTGGGTGTTTGTTTAAAACAGTTATTAATTATCATAATAAAGCAAAAGCCACTATCTTTGACAGTAGGATTGAGTTTTTAAACTAATTGTGAATGCTAATAACGCGAGAAATTTTCATTAAGTCTTTTTCCACTTAAGATATAGTTCATTAATAGTTCTTTTTGACTTTTAATGTCAGTAATTTAGCAGTAACAATACTCGGAATATACATACATACATACAAGAAAGACTTCGGCTGTACAGAAGGTGTTTAGCCGGCAAAAGAAAAAAAATATATATAATAGAACCGAGAAAAGTAGAAGGACGGAAAACACTTGCCATCATTTGCCTCCTCCGCCACAGCCCACATACATTTCCTTAAATTTATCCTGACTCGAGATTAACTGATCTTACCTAAAAGACGGCAATCTTACACTGGTGCCGAAAAGTGGGTTTTTAAGTCCACTATCTCTATCGAGTCGGCTACCTTACAGGTATACAAAAATTAAAAGTTAACTGATGTAAAAGATAAAGAAGAAAATACATAGACGGTGTACAGTGATACCGCGTACAAAATTAACCATGTTTTACATTTAAGTCATAAATATTAAATTGTTTATAGATTGAGACTTTATATTATTATACCGATAAGTGAGGTAATAAATATAGTGCTTTCTGCAGGTACTGGATAAAAATTTTTCCACATATAAAGTATTTTATTTAATTGTCATGCATTTCTGTTCATAAAATATACTTTAAGTGCATTTATCGGATTGTTTCCGCTCGTACTGATTCTTTATCAGTAAAGTATTTTCCTATATAATAACTTCGTCTACAATCCGATGTGTAGTTCTTAACTACGTGCGCTTGTTTTGTTAGTAATTATTATTTTTCGACAACATTTCAAAATTTCCGGCTGTAAATCGGGTCATTTTAAAGAAATTTTTCTATCTGATATGAATACACTTTTAAAATTCCGTTCCCAAGATTGATTTACGTGAAAGGTTTCTGTTCTCTCCGATTTTATTATAAGAATTTTATTTACTTTCATTAGAAATTTTATTAGGAACCATAAGCTAATTAATGAATTATGAAAAATTCTACGAAACAATGAGATAAAAATAAATATTGTTCAAAAATTAAAAAATATAAAATAAACATGAAAATAAAGTAATAGCGTTAAAGTCAAAGGAAAAAAAAATGCATTGTTTAGGAATTGATGTTTCACCGTGTTAGGCGATAAATGAAAACAGTAATAAGTCTATGAAGAATTTGTTTAATGCATTATTTAAATTCTAACTAAAAGAGGATAATTATTCGCTCAAACTCACGGGAGAGAATTAAAAAACTGTACTTTTATAAGAACATTTTGGAATACAGTATTAATTAAATACGGATATCCGCTCATCTGAGTACCCAATATTAATTTTTAAAACGAATTTTTATAGAAATACTATGTAACTTTTTTCTTTCGCTCACTTCTTTTTTTACATTTGTGAGTTTATTAATTAATTTAATAGGTATGTGATAGTATATTCTTGGATACCACACACAACGATATCTATTCTTTCATATAGATAGAATAAGCATTTCAGGCATTTCTTCTCCTTTTCGTGACCTTTAATTAGATTAATTGAAAATTAATAAAATTCACCGCATTATAAATTAATAATATTTTCATCCTACTTGTACATATAATGTTAAATAGCGATTTAAGATTTAACAATATGTTAAATAAAATTCTTATGTCTATTAAATGTCTCTTTATAACTTCAAGAATAAGAAAAAATGAAAGAATTTAAAATAAAAAATATAATAATTCATATTCTTTAATCAACAATCATTACTGTGTTACATTATTACACCTTAATTCATAAGTGATTCAAATTCAGAACATTTTTAATTACTTAAAATACATTTAGTGATAAAACAATGTATAAAATAATTTCATTAAATAATGAACAATTTTTATAAAAAGAAAGCTTCTCACTAAGCCGTTCTTTTACAGATATTTTCGATGAAGTAAGTTAAAACGGTTTGTTTTCTTGAAATATGAGTCTCGAAAAAAGCGACAAAACAACCATACGTAAGACATGTACACACAGTTTGACATCAACAGAGTCGAGTCGGTCTGTTCGCAGTATTTTTCACTATAATACGTATAAGTGGCCAATAAAGAAAGAAAACAAGCCATAAACATCTGTGCAATTTGAATTATAGTAATTGTCATGGCAATAAACACAGGTACATTGATCTTCATCACCTTCATAGCGTAATAAATATACATGAAGCTGTGTACAAAAGCATTCATCACAACAAACCAGTATCCAGTAGACGCTTAATTGAAATTAAGATACCATGCGAAAATCAGAGTTAAAGCGTGATGATACCAATGCAAAAATATCAGCTTCAGCTTACGAAGAACAATAAATAATGTATCACCGAATTCAATAACTTTTGACCGTGTAAATACAGAAAACCAGAATGCAAGCGGATGATGTTTTAATGCGAAGCTAATGTTGCACACGGAGAACATAAATCCGAACTCACTGATTAAAATCCACAACCCTGGCAGCAATCTTACAGTGCCACAAATACTGAGTGTCGCCAGCATGATATTCCAGATGACAAGAGGCCAACGAAGCTGAAACGGAGCTCGGGACTTCATATAATTTTGCAAAGAAAAGATAATTATTACGTATGCCAGTGACATAGGAACGGCGTAAGGTAATTGACTCTGTGTCCATTTGTTGTCAACGTATTGACGTAAATATTCTTCTATATAAAGCGATTTAAATTCTCCTCTTCGTGTGGAATTTTCGGCCATTTTCATGATATTCTGAAAAAGAAAAAAATATAAATAATAATTTAGTTACTTTAATGTGTTGATATTAGATATTTATATATAAAAGTTATTTGTTAACGTTGTATATTTATTACTGTAAGTATACCTCATACATTAATCTTAACAAAAATTATTTATAAGATAATGTTATTCTGAATTATATTAATTATAAAATTTATATATATTAGATTAACTGATCC
>NW_019384568.1:192481-216569 GCF_000671375.1 Centruroides sculpturatus
ATAATAATTTAGTTAGTTTAATGTGTTGATATTAGATATTTATATATAAAACTTATTTGTTAACGTTGTATATTTATTACTGTAAGTATACCTCATACATTAATCTTAACAAAAATTATTTATAAGATAATGTTATTCTGAATTATATTAATTATAAAATTTATATATATTTAGATAATATTTTATATAGATATACCGGTTTGAAGGGAAAGAAAGCGCAACACATGGGTTATCCGCCGAAAGAAAAGCCTTCCTGGAAGAGTTTCTATGGGAAACTAATTTATTGAACATTTTTATAAGATTTATATGAAAGTGACTACTCACGCCTAAACATTTTATTGTGAAAGAACAACTTATATAAAGATTTTACTTAGGTAGACAAAATTTTTATGACACGTATTCATTTTTTTCTTTATAAATAATATAGTAGAAGAAGGTAAGCATTATTATATCTAATTTACTTTTTAAGTCTAAAGAATACTTAAGTAAATGTTTATATTACAACCATTTAGAATAGTAACCGAATGGTCATGAAGTGTGAAAAAAAAATGCTGAAAAGTTTAATAAATTCGCCATAAATTATTTTGCCATTAAAAATTATTTATTATTATCGTTTTTTAATACTATTGCACTTACTTTTGTCTAATAAACAATATAAAAAAGTAAAAACAGAATATGATTAAGCGGGTATTTAATAAGGGGTTTTTATAGACCTTAATGCGTCTACAATGACGTAGTGTAACAATCAACGAACACTGGTCACGAGTTAGTGTTTGATCTATGCCACGTGGAATTTGCTGGATATACTCACCAATATGACACCAGTTGTATGACTATATCGGAACCAGCGAAGCGTGTATACGGTAAGTGGTAAATCTCCAATGTTAATTCGGTCGATCGATGATAATACTGCCATCTAGTAACGATTGTGTAGACTGGCTCATTGCCAGGTTTTACCACGTGTTACACCGACATTATTATTAATAGTTACATTAAAATGAACTTTTTACTTTTCTGGCTCTGTTATATAAAAGACGGTAAGTATGGCAATCATTTAAAAAATGACAGTTTTACATTGTTGTACTCTATAAACTTATAGGTTTTTCTGTATGTATGGATGTTAATGTGTGTGTGTGTGTGTGTGTGTGTGTATGAGAGAGAGGACACGATTTTTATACTTTTTTTGAAGCTGAATAAGTCCTATGCTTCTTGTCGAATATTTTTGAAATTTTCCAAAAACGTGTATGTTGAAGAGATTGATATCTTTTAATTTTGGTGGTTAAAGGTCGAATGGGTAAAGAGTAGTGATGTAACGAATATTCGGTTACTATTCGGTATTCGGCCTATTTTTCACTATTCGGCCGAATACCGAATATTTAATCACTATTCGGCCGAATACCGAATACCTAAAAACAGGAGTAATAAATAACAAAAACACAGTAAATTAATCATTTTGGTATTTAGATTTAATGTTATCGAGTTAGTGTTGTTTGTTTATATTTATTTATAACTTGTAACATGCACAAAATAAAAAAGAAAATAATATTAGTCACATGTATTCACAATTTATAATTACAAAGATCAGCACACGTACACGTCTATCGTTGGAGAATCCTCGCACATCTGAGGGTCTGACCCTGCCTATCCTTCTTTTTAAGCGCTCGTCTTTGCTCTTCCCTTTCTCTTTCCTCTATCGCTCTAATCCATGTATGCCTGTGCATACATCATAATACGCGCTCACGATACTTTCGATTCGTCACTTTTCCGTCGTAGAGTTCCCATTTTACAATTACGTGACTCAGCCTGGTGATAACGGAGAAAAGAGACAGATAGGACGTCGATATAAGTCACAGTTATGATTTCACAGATTCGAGACAGCTTGATAGCCCGAACGGCCCCAGGCTTTCGCCCGTGCACGCTAAGTGACTTTCATTACAAGCATTTAGCTTTCCGAAGTCTATGACAACAATTGTTTGGCATCGACGGCCGCGAATTTCGAGCCAATAAGCTGCCTCGACTTGTTCGATTATGTTATCAACTCAATTTCATATTTATTTTCACATTTTCACTTCGCGGTCCTTCTCTGTTCTTTTTCCGTTATTTACACGTGTAGGTCAATTCATCGTTATTCACATTTGATATCATCATTTATCACATACTGCCATGACGCTCTTGTCTGTCCGCTACAACTGTCAAGAATTAACGCGATTGACGAAGCGTAGTGACAGCGGACCAATAGAGAGCGGGGTCCTTGCCATAATGCGCTTTGCGCGCCAATTTTCGTACGTGCGTTAATCAAGCCGAATAGTTTGGCCGAATATTCGGCTATTCGGCCACGCTCCTGGCCGAATATTCGGTATTCGGCCTGAGGCCGAATATACTATTCGTTGCAACACTAGTAAAGAGATAAATAGGAGACGTTCGTCACATTTATAGTTGGATCACACTTAAAAAAAGGAAAATCCTTCATTCCGTAAGCTTCACTAAATACAGCAAATGAGTCGGTCGAAATTACGTACTTATGTAAATCTTCCTTCCTGATTAACTTTCGCTTTATATAACTATTTTGTATAAAAGAGAAATGTTCTTGTTCTACTCTCTCTATGGCTCTCGACGCTTCTATAAAGTTGTCTTTTCGTATAATGTTATTTCGTAGTATTTCAGCTGTCTTTAATTTGGAAATCTGACAAGACGATTACTAAATTATGATGTGAAAATATACATTATTTATTTATTACATTATACTTATAAACAATAGCTCTACTCACGAAAATAGAAAGCAATAAAGCACCTTTTCCGAGTGTTCCACAGGAATATTCCCCTTTAATGGCGAAAGCTGCTAATTCATCGAATGTTTTTGGAACAGGTTTAGGTAAGGGATACGTCATGAATGACATTAAAGTCCCGCTATAACTAGACACTAGAAGANGAAAATAGAAAGCAATAAAGCACCTTTTCCGAGTGTTCCACAGGAATATTCCCCTTTAATGGCGAAAGCTGCTAATTCATCGAATGTTTTTGGAACAGGTTTAGGTAAGGGATACGTCATGAATGACATTAAAGTCCCGCTATAACTAGACACTAGAACGAGGATAGACAACCACCATATTCCTATTAGAAATCTAGATCTGAATTTCTTTATTGAATTCAAATTCATTCCTGGAAATCCAAAATTTAATTTAAACAGTAATGGTAATATTGTCTGAAGGTAATGTATGATGTTACCCTTATACAAGAAAGTGCAAAATAAATTCCAGAAGACTTTATATCTTGGCCAATATACTTGAATATCTTCTGCAGTTAAATCTCTTTCTATTACTTTGTGCAAAACTAATCCGAATATAATCACGGTGACAATTATAAATATCCATATCTAAAATATATAAATATTGTAATTATTGTCAAATTATTAGTTTTTAGACAAAAATGTCTTACCGTAAATGAGAACGGAGCTACGATAGATTTCCAGTTTGAGATCATTTCTGGAGCTTTAACAATAAAAACGGTTGATTGAAATGCTATTGCTGTAGTAAATTCCAGAGCAGAATAACGATCGAAAGTAATATATATTGGAACAATTGCCATATCTGCTTCCTAGTCTCAGAAAAATAAGTTAATTATATTTGTCATTTTCAGATAATAGAATTATCTGAAGTCGTAAAAGAGTACAGTATATTGAACGCAGGTGCGGTGATGTCTTTCACGAATCCAGATATATTTATTAGCTAATATTAATCAATAATATTTATATACAAATATACTTGATGTTGATCCAGAATATCTTTAATTGAAGCTTAAAACTACTGTATTTACAAAAATTAATCATTTTCGAGTCTTTCTTGTATCCTTTTACACAACCATAGAAGGAAGAGTTAAACGGCTTGAAGATAAGACTTCACTAATTTGACAAACAAAAGTTAATTAAAATTCACACAAAGTTTAAAATTGATATCAAACGTCGACTATTTATTAGAGGATACGACGTTTTTTACATTAAAAACAAAGGTTACATTTTCTCACAATATGTCTATCATGTTCTTCGCCTTTTTGAATAAGCAAAGCTATCACTAGGGCAAGAAAGAGTCATTTAAAAAGGCTAAGGACCCTTTTAAATGACTGTAAATAGTATAGTTCATATGTTACTTCAAATAGGTTACTTCAATAATATTTATTAGTTTTCAGATTATTTATTAATATGCTACTTATACAGAGGTTGGACAAAATAAATCGAACACCCTTTGTTGTGCACAGTCAAACTGAACGTTTCCTAACACATGTGCAAATTCAGAAAGCGCCCTGTTTTCTTTATTTACGTTGCTTATATCGCTATACGTAAAATTCATTACTTTTTGTGTTGAAAATGTATTTGCCAATTTTTGGGGTGCGAGTATTAAAAACCTAACAGACTTCAAAAAAAAAAAAAAAAAAATATGATCGTTGGTGCATGGGTATTAGTGTTTGTGAGAACCTCCTATTTGTTACTGAATAGAGGTAATACTGGTATGAATGGCAGGGCTGGAATAGCGAAAACTTTGTTCACACTCCTAAATATCAAACAGCGTGTATATTATTAAATATCAAACAGCAGTATTGCAGAGTATAAAACATAGTTACCATAGACTTGGAAATATATAATCTGGTGAGATAAATCAAGTTTTACTGTGTTTCTCATTTCCAGCGGTGTTTATGTCTGGAGATAATAAACAAAAAGTAATTTTTTGTTATTGTTCGGATTATTTTGTCTCATTCCTGTGTTTTCCTTCTGTTTGTTTTGATTTTCTAAATATATCCAAATTTTACTATTAAAAATTTTATTCATGTTTGGCATAGCAATTAATTTTTCTATGTAAATTGTGCCAATATTATATTGATCTCCGTGTACAACTTATATTACACACTTTAATTCCTTAAAGTATTTTCAGAATTAAAATTGCCTTTAGAAAAAATAAACAGCGCGGGGTTTAATCTAAATATGAACGTTATAACCTTGTTTATCACTTATTTTAATTGGGATGTAAACCTATCAGTGCAATAGAAATGTGATTTTCTATAACTTTTACTGATGACCACATGAAAACATCACTCAATACTGGTGGCAGGTCATAGAGATGTGTCTGACAGCATGCTTATGCATGCAATTTGCTGAGTTTTGTCACGTATCTTAATTTTAAATACTGGCTAATTCCTTATAGAAACTTTTTGCAGGTCAATTCAAAATAAATGAAATCAGATAACACTGAATTTTCCAGAGTATTTGAAACAAATTTACTGTCCAAAAATATACGGTTTATCTAAACAGAGAGTAACGAGTTTAGAGAAGTATTGTTATACAGATTTTTGATCAAGGCATTGTTTGACAACAATATGTGCCTAGTTGGTATAAACAAGGCACATGTAAATACCAATGTCTTAACAACACTGATTTCGAAGCTACTACCAATCAAATTACACGAATTTACTAGACATAAGTCTATTATTATTAAGAAAATTTTTACAATAGAATTTAAACATAATTTACTTTAATTCTGATAAACCTTTACCTTATATTTACTTTTTATAATAAACAAGCGTGGTTGTTTCTTGTATAGTAACCATAGTTAATTATACTAAGCATAATATCAGATCGCTTTTCTGTTACATTCTCTTACTTTATTAAATCGGCTTCTTTTTAATCTAATTGCAGAATTAATTAATAATATATCAGCAAATTTTTTCTGAAATACAAATGGTTTTCTTGATATTATACTGATAAATAATAAAAGTTGCATCGTGTAAAGTAATAAATAATAACAAATTGTTTATAAATGCGTAAATAAGTTTTATTTAATATAATTCGACCAAAAATAAAATNTAAACACGTGAAGAAAACCGTTAAATCACACTGGCTAACTCATTGATTAAGTGCACACCTGTGAATAATTAGCTGTGTTTAGTAGTTTTAGCCATTCGGCCACTGATCGGCGCACTAAAATAATGTATAAAAACCCATCTTAATTACTCTGTCAGTGATATTGCGTGACTATTCGCCCCATAATTGGTATGATTGTTTGATCATAAGTTCGACAAGACCCACAACTCGAGTGATCGAGTAGGGAAGAAGCGGGACTTCCATATCAGGATTAAAACGCCCATGAACAAAAATTAAATTTTTTTAACTCTTTTTGTCCTGTGGGCACTGAGAAGGTCTCTTTTAGCAAGCCTATTACGGTGAGGACATAGTCCCGGCAAAGATCAACAGACTCAGCACCAACTCTAACCAATCATAGATTCTCCAGGTCCGGAAAAAAAAACACGGGGCAAAATATCCATCGTAGCTGACGACTAACCATCCCTCCAGGAAACGGACAAGCAAGCAAAGCTCGCATCAATAAACTTTTTATATTTTTAAATATTATAAAGTGGAAAAACAACTTGATTTTGAGGGTAAAGATAGGTTTTTATAAAAAAAATGTAAATGCTAATAACGAATAAAACCACCACTAAGTCGGACCCTCTATCTTCCTACCCCGTCTACCTTTAATCACAAACATTTAATAACATCTATCCCCTAATACATGAACCTCCCTGCAAAACATTAAAAATTTTCGACAAATAGCACAGGAGTTATTAAACTTCAGAAAGAGTAAAGAAAATCATGTCCCACACACACACTAATATCCATAAATACGAGGCAGATGTTGATCCACTAGCACACTGACACACTAATCGTCTGCAGTTGGAGTTTAGTCCTTTTCGCCCCCCCCAGGCCTACGTCCCCTTACCGCCGACAAGCTTGCTATCGCTCGCGGTCAGCTAGTACTACGCGCCACTTTCGCGGCTTGTTTGACAAACCTAACCTATCCCTCCAAGAGATCACTACAGAGAATGACTGTCACCAAGCGGTGGCGAAAAACTCTGAAAATGCGTGAATGCCCTGTGAAACACAAAAAATTATAAATATGATAACTTTCTTATTTTTCGTCTCCGGTCCAAAAGTAGGGGTACCGTTGAACTCGTCTCGATCCCGTGAGTTCAAATATATACTCAAAGTCCCGAAATTCCATATGTGGTAATCTATAGTACGACCGTATTTTGTTACGTAATGAATGACATGCTTGTTATTTAGAAACCTTTTATTTAACAAATCCATAATTAATTCATTGCTTTCAACACAAGCTTATGCAAATTTGTTACGTGTTTATCGGTAATTTCTTAACACGTGTTTGTGAAAAAGATATTTGAATAATATTAAGAAAAACATAGTTTTATTTAATTCGCCTTTATTACTTTAAGTAAAGAGAAATACAGTATATATAAAAACGATTAGACTATATAATAAAACAAATAATCCTTCCTCTTATGATATTACATTAGTACATCTTAATTCATAAGAGTTTCAAATTCACCACCTGTTTAATTAATTACAATACAGTGTTTAAAGGAAAAATATTATTTATCATAACATCAAGTAAAAAGCAAAGAAAATAATAATCAATTTATTTTGATCAGAAAATTCGCCCTCCTAACGCTTCTTTACTGTGATTTCTCATGCAGTAAATTACTACGATTTGTTTTCTTCAAATATGAATCTCGAAAGAAGCGACAAAATAACCAAGCGTACGAAAAATACATGCAATTAAACAACAACAGAGATGTGTTGGTCTGTTCGCAATATTTCCCGCTGTAATACATGTATGTGGCTGATAAAGTAAGGAAACAGCCCATAAACATCTGTGAAATTTGAATTATGGTAATTGTCATGGCAATAAACACAGGTACTTTGATTTTCATCGCCTTCATAGCGTAATAAGAATACATTAAGCTGTGTACAAAAATGTTCATCGTCATACACCAATATGTAGTGGAGGCTTCATTGGAATTGAAATACCATACATAAATCAGAGTTGCAGCATGATGATACCAATGCAAAAATATCAGCTTTTGTTTACGAAGGACAAGAAATATTGTATCTCCGAATTCAATAAGTTTTGACCATGTAAATACAGATAACCAGAATGCAAGCGGGTGATATTTTAATGCAAAGCTCATGTTGCACACGGAGAACATAAATCCGAACTCTCGAATTGAAATCCACATCCCTGGAAGCAATCTTAAAGTGCCACAAATACTGAATGCCGCCAGTAGTATATTCCAGATGACAAGAGGCCAACGAAGCTGAAACGGAGGCCTGGACTTCATGTAATTTTGCAAAGAAAAGATAATTATTACGTATGCCAGTGACATAGGAATAGTGTAAGGAAAGAAACTCTGAGTCCATTTATTATCAACGTATTGATGTAAATATTCTTCTATATAAAGCGATTTCAATTCCCCTCTTTGTGTAGAATAATTTTCGATCGTCTCCATATTTTACTGAAAAAAATAGAAATAATGCATAATTATTTACAGTTTAATTTAATCTGTGCATATGAATTATTTATAAATAAAGCATATGTGTTTACATAATCTCCTAAATTTTTGTCGGGGATGGTCCGACCAGATATTCCGTCTTCCTTCTCTCATCACCTCTGCCACCCCATGCTGGATCTGGCCGAACCCATAATGGGCTTGCTCAAACAGCCCCTCTTAGTCAAGTGTTATAACGTACGTATTTTATTATTATAATCTGTTTGACTGAGTTGAACACACAGATATCTGCCAAAAGAGATTTTTTGAGATAAGAGTTTATATGGGAAACAGGTTTACTGATCTCAAATATATGACAGACGCGTTATTCTCGAAATAATTTTACGTATAACATAGGTCGTACAGGGGCGAAGGTTTTTACTCTAGTCGAGTCTCGGCCTTACGATGCAATTTCACTCCATGTCAGATATGTGATTTGCAAACGTCTCTATTGTCGCGTGTTGCTCTATTCGTGTGCGAGACTGATTTTTGAATGTTTGCTTAAAACACGATCACATTGGCCATGTTGTAAAATTGCCTGGCTTGGCCATGCGATGTGCCATGCTCTTCTGACTGGACCATGTTTATTCGTGTGCATGCTCAAATGAGTAATCGCCTTAAAAATAATAATTTTAAAACAATTAATATGCGTAAATTCTAATAAAAAATATCAAGTTACGTAAATATTTTGAATTTTAGATATAGTAAAACTTTTCCTCCTAGATTGTTCGTGTTTCTGATTGTACAGTAGATAAAACTTCACGTATGTTTTCCATGAATCAGATAATTCAAGGTTTATTAGTAAAATGCACACTTTTTAATAAATACATTTTATTTCCTGATTATTTATTGTGAATCATCTACAGTAGACCCCCTTAACACTGCAGATAATTCCGTGTTATATGAATTCCATGTTGTACGAGTCACTTAGATTTTACAAATACGTGAGCCGTTCACAGCCCGGCACACGTGTTTGTAAAATCTAAGTAACTCGTACAAGATGGAATTCATAAAAAACGGAATAATCTAGTGTTATAGGTGGGTCTACTGTATATGACTTTTAATTTTAATTGAAAGAACTGTTGTTTCCTTAAAGTATTTACATTTTAAACTAGTAAACTTTGTGAACTAATTCTAAAACTATAAATTAAATATAAATATTTGCATATGTAAATATTAATGTTTAATTTATGTAAATGTAAAATTATATAACTAAATGTAAATTAAACATAAATACAGGGTGGTTATAATTAAAGTTACGCTACTTAGACCTGTCTACAGCCCGTTCTCGTGGACACATTTTTATGAAACTTGGTATTTATCTTATACGGACCATAGGGAAAAGGAAAATGCAAATAAACATTTAGTTCAAATTTTTACCACTAGGTGAAGAAATGGCGCATAAAGAAGAAGAAACCCGAAATGGAAACACGCAAATGGCTTTTATTCACATTTGTTCAATGTGCAATCCATTAATTATTTAAATAAATAAAATTAGAATCTGTTCACACGTAAAAATCTTTAAATATAAATAATATAAAAGGAAAGATTTATATAAATTTTATCTGAATCTGAATAATGTTTCGTGCATAAGGAAAGTACATTATAATGACATTTATTCATCCTCTTATCTATAAACAATACAATAGATGAAGGTAAGCATCATTATATTTAAACTTATTTTTTAAACTTTAACAATATTTAAGTAAATATATTATTTTTTTAGAACGATAACTTAATAGAATCTTGTGAAAATAAATTTATAAGATGCTATTGAACAATTCTGCCGTTATAAATTATTATTGTTTACGTTAATTGTAACTTCCTTTCTGGTAATAAATTACTGTATATTCTGTGTTAATTGCGAGGGTCTAAAGAAGGCAATTAATTAATTAGATTAAATTATTTAAACTAATACGCATTTAATAAATAAGTGGAAAAACCCTACTTTCTTTTCCCCATCACTCGCGATACTCAAATAGATAAATCTAGTCAACAGTCACTAGGATGTTTGGACTTATGTTACAACCTTAATCATGACAGTCGATTATTAATGAATAGAAACTGTCATAAGTATGAAATTATGAGGTAAAGGGAGTCACTAAAACGGCTAAAAAATAGCAATAATTTTCCCGAATCGTCCGGTTCTTCACAGCCCGTATCCATCGACAAAACGATGGACACGGAACCGATTCACTCTATCGATTTATCCGCAACTTCCCTACTTAATTATTCGAAAAAACTCTTATTAAACCATCCAGTGTTACCCAGTGAGCGGCTCTTGCGACTCGACAGCTAGAAGGCTAACCCTCAATTGTATTCTCACATAATTATAACAAGTTGGCGAAGGAAGTAAGAGTATCAATATTATCTTTAATTATAACTATTTTTATTAACAAAAATTTCTGTTTACATATCAAGATTGCAGGTTTAAATTAAAAATAAAACAATTATAAAATAAAATAAAATATGATAAAGTTTTACCTGTAAACAGAAAATCAGACTGTCTTATTCCGATGAGAAAACAATAATAATATTTTTACAATTACAATTATTGATAATATCTCAAGGGAAATAATGAAACGTAGTGTATTGGGTAAACCTGTTTTCTCAATAATAATTGTCTTACCACTACAAATTTTTTAGAAATAATTTTAAAAATTAATAATTTCGTTTTATAATTATAGATGATTTCGCTCATTAAATGTCCTAGTGAATGTTGTTTACTTAATAATCTTCACTAGGATGGAGAATGCGTTTAAGAAATTCAAGTTTAGTTCGAGAAGAATTTCAATTATTTAATACTACATAGAAATGGGCAATAAAATGTACAGCATTTCGACATGACGTTGTACAAAGTATAATGCAAACTTTATACATGTAATAGATTAAAATCGTAAATCGGAGTCTACACTGACTTTCCAGATTATAAAAATACTAAAAAATAAGCTTGTTATATATAAAATTAGTCACACTAGTCTACTATACAAATTAAGTAAGAAATTGTGTAATAATTTATGTACTTACAATTATAAAAAATTTTTAATTTTGATATACAGTATTTATAAGTTGTGGAGTGTATAAAATCGCTTTTTCTTTTTACTATTTCGTCCCGTAAACACAGAAAAGATGTTTTATAAAGCAATTCTTCTTTTCTTGCCACATAACCTATTCTATAGATTCATACAAAAATATACGGGGCAGTGGGTAGTGAGGAGCAAAGATAATACATCTAAAACAAAACACCAAAATTTTCTGGGGTTTATTAACACGTTCTTCTTCATCTGGGTTCCTCACGGTGGTACAATAAGCCCAATAGACTCATTGTCTGAGTCATTTGGCCTGCTTGTTAAAAGTACCAAACACAGGTCACGGGTTCGTGCCTTAGTAACGGTAGCGTAGTGCAGTATTCAGGTATTTTTTTACGCCTACACGATTTATCTCTTCCTAAATTGGAGCCAGTTTTCTATTTTTTACAAATTTTTCTCGGGAGTAATACCGTATCGGCGGATTTCTCTTGTTGCCAAAAAGTATAACTCGTCAATCTACTTGAATTTAATATTTATACGAATTATACGAATCTAAAAAGACTAATTAAGCAATGGAAATATACGCATAAGAAATTTCGATTATACAAATTAATTATCTATGTATTAGTCAAAATTAATAATTTAATTTACTCAAATTATTACAGATTCGATACTATCGAGTGCTACTAAAAGTAAAGTATTATTTGAATATTAAAATGCGAATAGAAATTAAATAATGGTACCTGAAAGGTTGATTGTCGAAGGAGAAGTGGAAGATTTGACTTATAAATATTTGTTTTAAGTTTTTCCTGTAATTTATCTACTTTCTGAGAAAGGAAAAATAAACAGGTTTCTATTCAACTGGTTTATTTTATACAGTAATTGATATTTTACTTGGGAATTCTAAATTTAATGATCGGTGAAAGTTTTCCTTTCGCTTTCAATATAAATATTATTCATATCTCATATAAGGTTTAAGGTTATTATTTTCTAATCGAATATTAAAGAAAGTTCAAATTTTAAACAATAATTAATTTACTTTATATAACTTGAGAAAAAGTGTATTATCCTATTAGAAAAATAAAAGATAAATCTATATTTTTAAAATTATTCTAAGAACACATCTGCTTATTGCATTTAAAATTATTTAGATTTTGTAACATACTAGTGAAAAGTGCAGTTGTTAAGCTAACAAAATAGTAATCGATTTATTGTAATAAAAAAATTTTCCTCCTAACGCTTTTCTTACTGATATTTCTCATACAGTAAATTACTACGATTTGTTGTCTTGTAATATAAATCTCGAAAGAAGCGACAAAACAACCAAACAATGAAGCATGTAAATGAATCAACAACAAAAGACTCATGATGGTCTGCTCGCAATATTTTCTGCTATAACATGTATGCCGCTAACAAATTAACAAAACAACCCATAAACATTTGGTCAATTTGCATTGTAGTAATGGTCATTGCAATAAACACAGGTACTTTGACCTTTATCGCAGTCACAGCGTAATAAGTATACTTAAAGCTGTGTACAAACATGTTCATTGTAGCGAACCAATACAGAGTAGACGCTTCGGTGGAATTGACATACCATGTAATAATCAGAGCTAAACAGTGATGATACAATGCAAAAACATTAGCTTCCGTTTACGAAGGACAATAAATAATGTATCACCGAATTCAATACGTTTTGACCATGTAAATAACGATAACCAGAATGCAAGCAGGTAATATTTTAATGCAAAAGCTGATGTTGCACACGGAGAACGTAAATCTGAATTCTAGAATTGACATCCACAATCCTGGAAGCAACCTTAATGTGCCGCAAATACTGAATGCCGCGAGTAGTATATTCTAGACGACAAGAGACCAACGAAGCTGAAACGGAGGCCTGGACTTCATATAATTTTGCAAAGAAAAGATAATTTTTACGTTTGCAAGCGATATAGGAACAGTGTAAGGTAAAAAAACTCTGTGTCCAATCATTGTCTACGTATTGATGTAAATATTTCTATATATAAAGCGATACATATTCTCCTCTTCGTGTAAAAGTTTCGACTGTTTTCATGTTATTCTGAAAAAGCAATATTTCTAATTAAAGACATAATTATTTATGGTTTAATCTGTGCGTACGAAATATTTATATATATAGAATATATCTTTCCTAATGTTTTATTGGCTACATAAAACATGTAGTCATGTTTTGGCTTTCTACCATTATTTTAATTAACCAAATTATAATATCATAATTGAATTACTTTTCAGTTATCTTTTTGAATTCACAAATAATCATCTATAATATTAAATTTAATGCAACGAAAATTTCAAAACCTTTATTACAAGAATGTTTTTAAATATAAATTAAATAGCCAAATTATATTTATTTGTATGTTTTTTTTTGTTAGGATAATTAACATATTTTCAAGTTATATAAAGTTTCAAATTACATAATATAGAACAGTGTTTCGCAACAGTGATTTAAATTCTCCTCTTCGTGTGGAATTTTCGGCCATTTTCATGATATTCTGAACTATAAAAAAATATGCATAATAATTTAGTTAGTTTAATGTGTTCATATTACATATTTATATATAAAATTTATTTGTTGACATTGTTATTTTATTCGTGTAAGTATATTTCATACTTTAATCTTGACTACAGTACTTATAAGAAAATGTTATTCTGAATTATATTGATTGTAAAATTTATATATATTTATATAATATTTTATATAGAAATATCGGATTGAAAGAAAAAAACGCAATACATGGGATATCTGCCAAAAGGGAAGCTTNTACTGGTTTGAAGGGAAAGAAAAAGCAACACATGGGATATCCGCCAAAAGGAAAGCTTTCCTGGAAGAGTTTCTATGGGAAACTAATTTATTGATCTTATATATGTGATAAACATTTTATTTTCGTCAGTACATATGGATAATTTGAAAATGTGATTTTTACGTTTATATTTGAATACGCATTCGAATAAAGCGAGGGGAGGCCTCCTGTAATGCGTTATTCGATCTTAGAATGCAATATAGATATCCCCACATGTTGAATATTTATGTAAACGACGACAATGTTCTATTGAAGGTTTAAAATTTAAAAAAATAATTTATTTAAGTGTTGATTATTTAAGTGTTTTCTGACGATTTATTTTAAAAGAGATTTTTATAAAATTTATATGAATGTGATGATTCACGCCTAAACATTTAATTGTGAAAGAACAACTTATTTAAAGATTTTTGCTTGAGTAAACAAAATTTTTATGACATATATTTATTGTTTTTTTTTATAAGTAATGTAGTAGAAGAAGATAAGCATCATTACATCTTAACTTACTTTTTATGGCTAAATAATACTTAAGTAAATGTTTATATTACAACAACCATTTAGAATAGTAACCGAATGCTCATGAAATTTGAAAAAAAGATACTGAAAAGTTTAATATATTTGCTATAAATTATTTTGCCATTAGAAATGATTTATTATTATCGTGTTTTAATACTATTGCACTTACTTTTGTCTAATAAACAATTTACAAACGTAAGGACAGAATATAAGTAAGCGAGTATTCAATAAAAGGTTTTTGTAGATCTTAATGCATTCACAATGAGGTACTGTAAAAACCACCGAACACTGGTCACGAGTTAGTGACTGACACATGCCACGTGGAATTTGCTGGATATACTTACCTGTATGACACATATATCGAAACCACCGAAGTGTGTATACTGTAAGTGGTAAACCTCTATTGTTAATTTGGTCGATCGTTGATAATAACGCCCTCTAGTAACGATTGTGTACACTGGCTTATTGCCAGGTTATGCCACGTGTTATACCGACATTATTAGTTACATTGAAAAGAACCTTTTCTTTACAAGAAGTTTTTACTTTTCTCGCTCTGTTATATAAAAGACGGTAAGTATGGCAAAATGTGCTGGCAGCATCGCATGGGGAGCCCAAACTTTTTGTTCGCATGCATTTAAGAGACTGTAGCCACGTTTTTCTACGTTACGATACTGTACGCGCCCCACTACGCCCTCCCTACGATGGACCATTCCCCGTAGTGGAAAAGGGAGACAAATTCTTCAAAATTATAAAAAATAGTAAAGAAGTGGTCGTCTTTATCGACAGACTGAAACCTGCCTTTATGATCATGGAGAAAGACTCAATCAGTCCTGCACAGTTTGTGATAGACCAACCCAGCAACAAGATGACTGGGCATACTCACCAACCAGAACCCACATACGAGACGAAGACCTCACGACATGGCCGCAAAATCAAACCCCCAGCGAGATTCATCGATCGCAGTCGCTAGGAGGGGGGTACTGCGGCGACAAATCACGGACTGGTGAAATGGCGCCACTCCTCTAGGAGTTTCCCGTGAATCCCGGATTGAAAAACGGGGACAAGGGTTTTTCCCGGATGGGATTCTGAGTATTGTTGCTTTTTCTTGTTGGGTGATCGCTGCCATGAGCACGTGTAGCGCTCTCTCTCTAGTGTACACGTGAGATTGTTGTAAATAAATGTTGTTTTAGTTTAAAACGTGGTCGTGGACTTAAGTAATTCATGTTTACCTCCTTCTGATAAAGACAGTCTTTGTGGAGATGGAAATGGATAGAGAAAGATGGCCAGGTTTCGTCTAACCAATGGCGGCCATCCATTACCTCCAAAACCATTAGCGAGTGCCTAGCACTATGCCCACTCTCAGCATATATTCATGTCTTGACAGATTTATTCAGCGCTATGGCAGGATTTACACCTTCTAAGTGTCAATGTTAGATATTCATACTCCCATGTGACCTTCCATGTGCGACATAGTCCCAGGGAAAATCAACGGACTCATAACCAACTCCAACCAATCATAAATTCCCCAGGTCCGAAAAAAACGAAAACACATGTGAAAATAACCTTCTTAGCTGACGACTAACCATTCCTCCAGGAAACAGCAAAGCAAGCAAGCTCGCATTAATAAACTTTTTATATTTTTAATTATTTTATATTTAATATTTTATATTTTTAATTATTATAAAGTGGCAAAACAACTTAATTTTGAGGGTTGAGACGGACGTACGATCCCCCTCTATTTCCCACCTCGTCTAACTTTAACCACCAAAATTTAATAACATCTATCCCCTAATACACAAACCTCCCTGCAAAACATAAAAAAATTTCGACAAATAGCACAGGAGTTATTAAACTTCAAAGAAGATAAAAAAAATCGTGCCCCCCACACACTAACATTCATAAATACGAGGAAGATGTTGTTCCATGAGCACACTGACTGTCTGCAGTTAGCGTTATGTCCTTTTCGCACATCCCCACTCCTCGACCTCGGGGCCTACGGCCCATCAGCCGCCGACATGCTCGCTATTGCTCGCGGTCGACTAGTATTACGCGCAACTTTCGCGGCTTGTTCGACAAACCTAACCTATCCCACCGGGAGATGACTGTCACCAAGCGGTGACAGAAAAATCTGAAATTGTGTGGAATGCCCTGTGAAAGGCAAGAATTTATAAATATGATAACTTTCTTATTTTTGTCTCCGGTCCAAAAGTAGGGGTACCGTTGAACTCGTCTCGATCGCCCGAGTTCAAATATATACTCAAAGTCCCGAAATTCCATAGGTGGTAATTTATAGTACAGCCGTATTTTGTTACGTATTAAATGACATGCTTGTTATTTAGAAACCTTTTATTTAACAAATCCATAATTAATTCATTGCTTTCAACACAAGCTTATGCAAATTTGTTACGTAATTTATCGGTAATTTCGACGTGTTTCTGAAAAAGTTATTTTAATAATATTAAGAAAAGCATAGTTTTATTTAATTCGCCTTTATTACTTTAAGTAAAGAGAAATACAGTATATATAAAAACGATTAGATTATATAATAAAACAAATAATCCTTCCTCTTATGATATTACATTAGTACATCTTAATTCATAAGAGTTTCAAATTCACCACCTGTTTAATTAATTACAATACAGTGTTTAAGGGTAAAATATTATTTATCATAACATCAAGTAAGAAGCAAAGAAAATAATAATCAATTTATTTTGATCAGAAAATTCGCCCTCCTAACGCTTCTTTACTGTGATTTCTCATACAGTAAATTACTACGATTTGTTTTCTTCAAATATGAATCTCGAAAGAAGCGACAAAATAACCAAGCATACGACAAATATATGCAATTTGACAACAACAGAGATGTGTTGGTCTGTTCGCAATATTTCCCGCTATAATACATATAGGTGGCTGAGAAAGTAAGAAAACAGCCCATAAACATCTGTGCGATTTGAATTGTAGTAATTGTCATGGCAATAAACAGTGGTACTTTGATTTTCATCGCCTTCATAGCGTAATAAGAATACATTAAGCTGTGTACAAAAATGTTTATCGTCATACACCAATAAGCAGTGGACACTTCATTGAAATTAAGATACCATGCGAAAATGAGAGTTGCAGCATGATGATACCAATGCAAAAATATCAGCTTTTGTTTACGAAGGACAAGAAATATTGTATCTCCGAATTCAATAAGTTTTGACCATGTAAATACAGATAACCAGAATGGAAGCGGATGATGATTTAATGCAAAGCTGATGTTGCACACGGAGAACATAAATCCGAACTCTCGAATTGAAATCCACATCCCTGGAAGCAATCTTAAAGTGCCACAAATACTGAATGCCGCCAGTAGTATATTCCAGATGACAAGAGGCCAACGAAGCTGAAACGGAGGCCTGGACTTCATATAATTTTGCAAAGAAAAGATAATTATTACGTATGCCAGTGACATAGGAATAGTGTAAGGAAAGAAACTCTGAGTCCATTTATTATCAACGTATTGATGTAAATATTCTTCTATATAAAGCAATTTCAATTCTCCTCTTTGTGTAGAATAATTTTCGATCGTCTCCATATTTTGCTGAAAAAATAGAAATAATGCATAATTATTTACAGTTTAATTTAATTCGCGCATATGAATTATTTATAAATAAAGCATATCTGTTCACATAATCCCCTAAATTTTTGTCGAGGATGGTCCAACCGGATATTCCGTCTTCCTTCTCTCATCACCTCTGCCACCCCATGGTGGATCTGGCCGAACCCATAATGGGCTTGCTCAAACAGCCTNACATAGCCAAAGATTGAAGCGCCACAGCAGCGGCGAAAATTTAAATTTGCCGACTGGAATTCTTTCGGATGATTGACGTTTCGGATGATTAACTTTCGGAAAATCGACGCTCTACTGTATATATTGAATACATTGTCTTTCCAACTTTTGTATAAAAATACAGTAAGTTACCTTAACAGAGGTATGTGTTAGGTCGCGGATTCGACCTCATTAACTTGCCTGCCAAGTAAAGTTTTCCGGTTTTCTTTACGTGTCTCACTTGTAAAGTGAAGGCAGTTTTCATAGGAAGTTATCTCTAACGTCATACCTCTTTGTCAGATCGCCCGTATTGCATAGTAATGCCTTCGATCTGCCAAAGAGTTAGTACAATTCTCAGTAGGATATAGAAATATTTAAAAATTTTCGAATATAATTATTAACCATCTGTATATTATTTAAAAGTAATAGTTCAATCTATGCAAATTATTATACAAACGATATTATTGGACACCGTAAAGTATTAATTGGTTCTAAGATATAAAAGAATTGATAAGATTTATAGTTAGGAGAAGAATAAATTATTATTTGAGTACTAAAATATAGAAAATAATTAATAAATAAATCATCGGGTTTATGAGAATTCCATAAATAATACTATATTTTTTTAGCATTCAGTATTATCGAATCTACAATAATTTGCATAAATTAAATTTATTAAACTCATTTCTAAAATAATTTTGTAGTGGTAAGAGAATTATTATCAAGAAAACAGGTTTATCCAATACACTACGTTTAATTATTTTCCTTAAGATATTATCAATAATTATAATTGTAAAAGTATTATTTTTCTTTCCTCTTAGGAATAATACAGTCTGAAATTCTGATCACAAAAAACTTAATCTCTTCACTTTCACTGCACTTATAGAGGTATAATGATAGATTTAGCAAAGCACGAAGCCACTTTGCCAAAAAGGCAAGTATCCTGGAGAACGTTCTATAACGAAATAGGTGGTAAACACGTGAAGAAAACCGTTAAATCGCACCTGTCAAACTCATTGATTAAGTGCACACCTGTGAACAATTAGCCGTGTTTAGTGATTTTAGCCATAGGGCCACTGATACGGCGCACTAAAATAATGTATAAAAACCCATCCCAATTACTCTGTCAGTGATATTGCATGACTATTCGCACCATTATTGGTATGATTGTTTTATCATAAGTTCGACAAGACCCACAACTCGAGTGATCGAGTGGGAAAGAAGCGAGACTTCCATATCAGGATTAAAACACCCATGAACAAAACTCTAGCATCCTTGACCAAATTCAATCCCTAAATTCAACAGAATGGTCATCCATTCTCTTGAATTTAGGGATTGAATTTGGTCAAAATTGATTGATACTCTTACTGCTTTCTCTAATCTGTTGTAATTAACATAAAATATACAGTAATTAATTACCACAGAGAAAGTTACGATTAATGAAAACAATGTTTAATCCCAACATGAAAAAAAATTATAATTTTTTAAACTCTATTTGCCCTGTGGGCACTGAGGCCTCTTTTAGCAAGCCTATTACGGTGAGGACATAGTCCCGGGGAAGATCAACAGACTCACCATCAACTCTAATATTATAAAGTGGGAAAACAACTTAATTTTGAGGGTAAAGATAAGTTTTTATAAAAAATGTAAATGCTAATAACGAATAAAATCATCACTAATTCGGACCCTACTCGAGACGGACACACGATCCCCCTTCCCATCCCGTCTACCTTTAACCACAAAAATTTAATAACATCTATCCCCTAATACACAAACATCCCTGCAAAACATTAAATATTTTTCGACATATAGCAAAGGAGTTATTAAACTTCAAAAAGGATAAAGAAAATCGTGCCCCCCAACACTAACATTCATAAATACGAGGCAGATGTTGATCCACTAGCACACTGATCGTCTGCAGTTGAAGTTTAGTCCTTTTCGCATATTGAGAAAAGCATAGTTTTATTTAATTTATTTAATAATATTGAGAAAAGCATAGTTTTATTTAATTCTCCTTTATTACTTTAAGTAAAGAGAAATACACTATATATAAAAACAATTAAACTATATAATAAAACAAATAATCCTTCCTCTTATGATATTACATTAGTACATCTTAATTCATAAGAGTTTCAAATTCACCACGTGTTTAATTAATTACAATACAATGTTTAAGGGAAAATATTATTTATCATAACATCAAGTAAGAAGCAAAGAAAATAATAATCAATTTATTTTAATCAGAAAATTCGCCCTCCTAACGCTTCTTTACTGTGATTTCTCATGTAGTAAATTACTACGATTTGTTTTCTTCAAATATGAATCTCGAAAGAAGCAACAAAATAACCAAGCATACGACAAATACATGCAATTAAACAAAAACAGAGATGTGTTGGTCTGTTCGCAATATTTCCCGCTGTAATACATGTACGTGGCTGATAAAGTAAGAAAACAGCCCGTAAACATCTGTGCAATTTGAATTGTAGTAATTGTCATGGCAATAAACACAGGTACTTTGATTTTCATCGCCTTCATAGCGTAATAAGAATACATGAAGCTGTGTACAAAGATGTTCATCGTCATACACCAATATGTAGTGGACGCTTCATTGGAATTGAAATACCATACAAAAATCAGAGTTGCAGCATGATGATACCAATGCAAAAATATTAGCTTTTGTTTACGAAGGACAAGAAATATTGTATCTCCGAATTCAATAAGTTTTGACCATGTAAATACAGATAACCAGAATGGAAGCGGGTGATGATTTAATGCAAAGCTGATGTTGCACACGGAAAACATAAATCCGAACTCTCGAATTGATATCCACATCCCTGGAAGCAATCTTAAAGTGCCACAAATACTGAATGCCGCCAGTAGCATATTCCAGATGACAAGAGGCCAACGAAGCTGAAACGGAGGCCTGGACTTCATATAATTTTGCAAAGAAAAAATAATTATTACGTATGCCAGTGATATAGAAATAGTGTAAGGAAAAAAACTCTGAGTCCATTTATTATCAACGTATTGATGTAAATATTCTTCTATATAAAGCGATTTCAATTCTCCTCTTTGTGTAGAATAATTTTCGATCGTCTCCATATTTTACTGAAAAAATAGAAATAATGCATAATTATTTACAGTTTAATTTAATTCGCGCATATGATTTATTTATAAATAATGCACATCTCTTCACATAATCCCCTAAATTTTTGTCGGGGATGGTCCGACCGGATATTCCGTCTTCCTTCTCACATCACCTCTGCCACTCCATTGTGGGTCTGGCCGAACCCATAATGGGCTTGCTCAAACAGCCCCTCTTACTCAAGTGTTATAACGTACATATTTTATTATTATAATCTGTTTGACTGGGTGGAACACATAGATATCTTCCAAAAGACATTCATTCCGATAAGAGTTTATATGGGAAACAGGTTTACTGATTTCAAATATCTGACAGACGTGTTATTCTCGAAATAATTTTACGTATAACATAGGTTGTACAGGGGCGAAGGTTTTTACGCTAGTCGAGTCTCGATAGTAAAACTTTTCCTCCTAGATTGCTCGTGTTTCTGATTGTACAGTAGATAAAACTTCACGTATATTTTCCACGAATCAGATAATTCAAGGTTTATTAGTAAAATGCACACTTTTTAATAAATATATTTTATTTCCTGACTATTTATTGTGAATCATCTACAGTAGACCCCCGTAACACTGCAGATAATTCCGTGTTATAGGAATTCTATGTTGTACGAGTCACTTAGATTTTACAAATACGTGAGCCGTTCACAGCCCGGCACACGTATTTGTAAAATCTAAGTAACTCGTACAAGATGGAATTCATATAACACGGAATTATCTACAATGTTACAGGGGGTTTTACTGTATATGACTTTTAATAATTTTATTTGAAAGAACTGTTGTTTGCTTAAAGTATTCACATTTTAAACTAGTAAACTTTGTAAACTAATTCTAAAACTATAAATTAAATATAAATGTTTGCATATGTAAATATTTATGTTTAATTTATGTAAATTTAAAATTATATAACTAAATGTAAATTAAACATAAATACAGGGTGGTTATAATTAAAGTTGCGCTATTTAGACCTGTCTAGAGCCCGTTCTCGTGGACGTATTTTGATAAAACTTGGAATATATCTTATACGGACCATAGGGAAAAGGAAAAATGCAAAAAAAACATTTAGTTCAAATTTTTATCACTAGGTGAAAAAATGGCGCATAAAGAAGAAGAAACACGCAAATGGTTTTTATTCACATTTATTCAATGTGCAATCCATTAATTATTTAAATAAATAAAATTAGAATCTTTTCACACGTAAAAATCTTTAAATATAAATAATATAAAAGGAAAGATTCGGATAAAATTTATATGTAAATCACGATCCACGCTTAAATATTTTATTGTGAAAGAACTGTGTGAATAATGATTTATGCATGAGGAAAGTAAATTCTAATGATATCCATCTATCCTCTTATCTATAAACAATACAATAGATGAAGGTAAGCATCATTATATTTAAACTTATTTTTTAAACTTTAACAATATTTAAGTAAATATATTATCTTTTTAGAACGATAACTTAATAGAATCTTGTAAAAATAAATTTATAAGATGCTATTGAACAATTCTGCCGTTATAAATTATTATTGTTTACTTTAATTGTAACTTCCTTTCTGGTAATTAATTAGTACTGTATATTTTATGTTAATTGCGAGGGTCTGAAGGGAACAGATTAAATTATTTAAACTAATACGCATTTAATAAATAAGTGGAAAAACCCTACTTCCTTTCCCCCACCACTCGCGATACTCGGATAGATAAAACTGTCACTATAATGTTTGGACTTATGTTACAACCTTAATCAAGACAGTCGATTATTAATGAATAGAAACTGTCATAAGTATGAAATTATGAGGTAAAGGGAGTCACCAAAACGGCTAGAAAGTAGCAATAATTCTGCCCAATCGTCCGGTTCTTCACAGCTCGTATCCATCGTTTTGTCTAACTGGTGTTGATATCAGTTATTGCTCGGAACCGATTCACTCTATCGATTTATCCGCAACTTCCCCACTCGACTATTCGAAGACCCTCTTATTAAATCATTTAGTGTTACCCAGTGAGACTCGACGGCTATCTTGAGACTCGACGGCTAGAAGTCTAACCCTCAATTGTATTCTCACATACAGTAGAGCCTCGATTATCCGACCCCCGATTAACCGACACCTCGGTTAACCGACCGTCCTAGTCGGCAGATTTGAAATGTCCGCTAGTGATGTGGCGCTACAATATTTGGCTATGTCTTGGCTACTTTAATATTATTTTTACGTGTTTTAGCTGGCAACACTCATTCGACCATGAAAGGGAGCCAGTATTTAAATGAGGCTTAATTTTCTAATAGCGATATACTAATATACTAATTACATGGGATATAATAATATACTACACTAATAATGGATTTTTTCATACTTTTCGGTTATCCGACT
>NW_019384568.1:217117-224133 GCF_000671375.1 Centruroides sculpturatus
TAACACGTTCTTCTTCATCTGGGTTCCTCACGGTGGTACAATGAGCCCAATAGACTCATTGTCTGAGTCGTTTGGCCTGCTTGTTAAAAGTTCCAAACACAGGTCGCGGCTTCGTGCCTCAGTAACGGTAGCGTAGTGTAGTTTTCAGTTATTTTTTTATGCCTACACGTTTTATCTCTACCTAAATTGAGGCCAGTTTTCTATTTTTTTCAAATTTCTTTCGGGCATAATACCGTATCGGCAGATTTCTCTTGTTGCCGAAAAGTATAACTCGTCAATCTACTTCAATTTAATATTTATACGAATTATACGAATCTAAATGCACTAATTAGGCAATGGAAATATACGCATAAGAAATTTCGATTATACAAATTAATTATCTATGTATTACTCGAAAATAATAATATAATTTACTTAAATTATTGCAGATTCAATATTATCGAGTGCTACTAAAAGTAAAGTATTATTTAAAATGCGAATAGAAATTAAATAATGGTACCTGAAAGGTTGATTGTCGAAGGAGAAGTGGAAGATTTGACTGATAAATATTTGTTTTAAGTTTTTCCTGTAATTTATCTACTTTCTGAGAAAGGAAAAATAAACAGGTTTTCTATTCAACTGGTTTATTTTATAATTGATATTTTACTTAGTAATTATAATTGTGTATGTGTCTCTTTAATCCGATCAATTCAATTCCGTAGACTATCAATACAGCTTTCAGGTTAGATACTTCTTTTATTGTTTTGACATACGCATTTCGGACTTATATGTATTTTAAGTCCCTCTTCAGTTCAAAACTCAGGTTCTGTCTTCCAAAACCACGGTGTATAACGGGTAACGTTGGAAAGAGTTTAAAATACAGTCATTTAAAAACACTTCAAATACATTTTCACATTAATACGGTAAACTTTTAACGTGTGTTCATAACCTTGTATAATTACAACTTTTAAAGAATGTGTATGTTGTACAATATAATGTCGCAGCAATTATGATCTTTTTGCAGATTAATAATACGTAGTATATTAATATTAACACATTTTTAAGAGAATACATATACACTTTTATATTGTAAAAGTGTATATGTATTCTCTTGAAAATGTGTTAATATTAATATGTCGTACTAATGTGGCAATATCGATAAAAACAGCGATTTGTTATTGATATTATTTTACTATAAAACAAAAAAGAATAGAAATATTTTACTTTATACATTAATCAACTGGCAACCATGTCGGGAGATGTAAGTTTTGGTTTCGGTTTTGACAATATGAATTTGGAATTTTAACGTAGAGACAAATACGTAATATTAAGTAAGAGATTTACTTAAAAACAGTCATTTGACTTATACATTTCGTGTAAGGTTGCAAATGTTAATGACACTGCTAGGAGCGTAACACAGATGTATGGCATGTTTATCGGAGCAAAAACCTTATAGAACCATATGCGTGAGCCTCTGCGAGATATAGCCAATTTTTTGAAATCAGCTTATTTATGTAGCATATAGAGGTATTATGGCTCCTTTGAACAGGTGTGGTTGCTCTTTGTAGAGGTTAGATTCCGAGGATCGAATGTAAAACTCGGAGAATTAAAAAATTAATTTAATTATATGAATGAATTTTATGAATTTTTTAAATAAAACGTTGAATTTGTTTGTATCTGAGGCGAGTGTCCTTGTATTAACGATAGCATGTCGAGTTTTTCAATCTCTGTATTATAAATCAATCATAATATTTACAAACTTGATAATTAAAGATTCCGACATTCGATATATATCTAGATTTTTTATCATTCGATAAATTTGCAATAGCCTTGAATTTTTAATTGCTGTTTCCTTTTAATAACAAATACAGTAGAGCGTCGATTAACCGAATCAATTGGCGACTGGGGTTGTTCGGAAGATCGATGTTTCGGATAACCGATCAAGTACGAAAAAATATATTAATTTATCCCATCTTGACATTTTTATCCGTTGCGTGTCGCTTTGCGTTGAATTTTCGTCGATGTTAAGCGTAACGAAGACTATTGTATCGTTAAAAATTATTTTTTTATTTTGTACAAACAAAATAAATATATTGAAAAATATAAAAACAATAAAAAATTATACTACAGAAGTTAATTTAGTATCAAAAACGTAAAATATTTGAGTAGCCCAAGACATAGCCAAAGATTGCAGCGCCACAGCACTGGCGAAAATTTAAATTTGCCGACTGGAATTCTTTCGAATGATTGACATTTCGGATGATTGACTTTCGGATAATCGACGCTCTACTGTACATTATTAAGTACTTCACATTTTCGTATTAATTTACAAATAAACGAATTTTACAATTAAACTCAGACATAGCAGTGAGAAATAATTATCAAATTTTCGTAACCATCTTACGCTTGCTGAGAAATCGTGAGAATCGTTAACAACCTACATTTTATAGGTAATTTCCTGGTATAATAGTTTGAATAAAGCTTATTTTACGCCATTCACTTTTTCTCCTGTACGATAAGTCCGTAATAGCAATATTATGCTCGCAGAAAAGACATTAATACAACCTGGAAAAAGCTTACAAATTAACTAAAAATCAAAATTTTTAATATTTGTTTTCATTAAATATTCAACACGGCACGTACCTATTCACTACAGTGTTACACTGTACTGGATAGGTACGTGTCGTGTTGAATATTTAAGAAAAATAAATAGAAGATACTCATGTTTTTAATTATAATGATCCATAAACGGAAAGAAAATACAATAAGGTTGTTGAGAAATTAAATTATTGAACTACACAAGAACGGTTAAATTGAAAGAAAAATTAATAATAAATAAAACTAATTCCACAATCCTTCAAAATGATTATAAAATCATTAACAGAGATCGAAATTTTAATAGCCTAATCAATATGAATTATAATTAAATTAATTAAAAACTATAGAATGTGAAGAATAGATTATTAATTTAACACAATTCGTTTTACATAATAATTATCTATATCTATATCTATATAAAAATGGACATGTTTGTCTATATATTTCACTCTGCAGCCAAAACTACACATTGCTCATGAATGGTGTTTTTGTGTGGTAGTAGACCCAAGTCTCCCATCCTGCACTATAGTGGTTGCGTCTGGATAGCTATAAGGGTGTGGGAGCTATGGGGTTGAAAGTGGTTGACTTCGAAAATGTGTGACGTTTCAATCAGAATGTTTCAGTTTTTTCTAGAATTATACATCGAATTACAATAATAAACGCAGAATCCAAACGGTTAGGAGTTGAAAGTTGAATTTTGGTACACAGTTTGGGTACGTCACGAGAACGCACACTAAAAAAAAGATTACAAAATCCTTTTTAAAAAGACTTTTTTCTGTTAACATAATTAAACTTGTATGCATTATTTCCTAAATATAGTAACATCATAAAGAGTTGATGAGGGACTAAATAACCCAAATGAATTCTCTTGGAAATAAAATGTTATTTTCTAAAGTTGGTCTTTTACTGGATGATGGTGTAATAAGCCTAGCAAGAAAGAAAAGCCTATAAAGCGCTTATAAATTTAATCCAACAGTAGGCAAGAAGCATATTATTGAACTAGCAGGTAGGCCCGGCGTTGCATGGGCAAAAGTAATTATAGGGAAGATTAACATTATTACGTTATAGTCAACCTTACCCGTTTTCACAGAATGCAAGAATTGGGTCCCCCTGTTTCCGGACTAATTAGAGAATTTTTAGATGGGTCTAAAAATATGTTCGATTTCCGCAAAAATGAAAAATCTGCATCTGCGTCTTGCACGTCTTAACAATTCCATTGTTACGTAACACTTCCATTGTACTTAACACTTCCATTGTTAATGGAAGTGTTAAGCCTTAATCCTGTCTCTTTCCCCCGGGGGGGAATTTCGAAAAATTCCTTCTTAATGTGCGTTTCGTGACGTACCCTAACTGTGTACCAAATTTCAACTTTCAACTCCTAACCGTTTGGGCTCTGCACTTATTATTATCATAATCATTATCTACCCGTCTCTATTATATATTAGATTCAGTGTAGTTTAGATGTCCAAGACTGTTGTGCCGTATTACATTTTTGGATTATGTTTTGAATGATTCTTCTAGTCTTTCGTGGAATAATTTTCATTATTTCTATGAATCGCTTTTCGTATCCACATTTCTGCTGTTGCGCCACTACTTAAACACTGTTTCCCTTTCCTTAGTGTTTGAGATAAAGGTTTGCAAGATTTAAATGTAGTTACTGTTGTGTTTTTCTGTTTTTTTCCGTTTGTTCCACCAATGACACTTTCAGAGGATTTGTGCCGTTGTTTGCTGCAGGTATAACACCTGACAGAAAATTGCTTATTTTTCTTAAGGTTAGATTGATCTTTGTCTTTATTTTCATTTCAGAGTGTCACGAAGGCTGTCTGTTTAATTGTTATATAAACTTCCCTCTTATATCTTTTCTTCTTCTCTTCTAGAAGTTTCATTTATAATACGTTGAGTTTTGGAAGTTGATCTGTAACTATTAGCTTCTTGTCTAGTTTAAAATGCATCGGTGAACTATATAACGACGGTGTAATAAGTCTAGAAATCTTATACAGTATAGAAACTATACAAAATGGCGGATAGTCTACTAATCGTAAAATACAAAAAAGTTAAGTAATCCGCTCCACGTAACAGCATAAAAATTATTTCTATTTGCATTTGATACATCTTGGACTAAAGTATGTTAAAGAAATTATTATACATGAATAAAAAAGAACACAATAAACTTTACATTTTAACTCGTACCACTTAATGGTTATCGTTGAACTCTGCCACTTCACCTCTACTTGTGTCACATATTGTGGAATATCTTCAACACTTTATACTTTTTCGTTTGGTATTGAAGAATAAAGTAAAAATTACGTTTTAATATTTGCGATGAATTTATATTATGTAATTTAATAAAATAACACAAATCACTAATACTTTCATTCTGTTTTATTCGTTCTTCTTGAAAATAATATTTAATCATTTAATTAAATAATTCATTTCTTAATTTCAAAAGATTTCAGAAAAGTTTTGCTAGATTGCATGGTCAGCAAAAACCGAAAAGAGTATTTGTCATTTTTCTTAAATGAATCAAATATCCATCGCCATATGCCATCTCGAACATACGGATTAATCATAGTGATCGGAGAGTATCGAAAAACGCCTTATAAAAAATTCACGTTATACGAGGTGTTTAACAGACAATACTACTATACTTAACTAAAATTTAAGTTTACGCAATCGATTTTATATATTTCATAGAAATGTTTTAAATTAAAAATCTGTTGAAGAAATTAGCTTTTAAATAACAGAATTTATTACATATGTTCATACAACAATTTATAGTTAGGGTATAAGCAGAAAAACGCGATGAAATTTTCATGACAAATGAAACTTATTTCTAGTCATAGGGATTGAAATTTATCGCAAAGCGAGAAAAAATATTGGATGAAAATGATGATATTTCAATTTTCATCTTTTAATGTCTTCGGTTTTAACTTTTTCTTGACGAAAACTTTTAGTTTTTTGGCTGGATTTACTTGACTAGCCGATTGCTCTCCTCGCTCGACTTGTGTTTGGACTGGGGAAGTTTGTTTCCTGATGGTTTTCATTGGTATCTGCTTTTGCTTTTGTTTCAATCGAATAGGCAATTGAATTTCTTTCTTGACTTCTGTAAGTAATTGAGCTTCTTGTTCTTCTTGCGTTGGTAATTGTTCATCTTTTTCAAATTTTATGCTTAACGAATGCACTCGTTTTAATTGGCGATTGTTTCTCTTCTTTATCTTTTTGTTGTGATTTCATCACCTTTTTCTTTCGTATTGTCGTTAGAATGCCTTCGTTGTAATTTGATTTAGATCTTCCGGGAAGATACGTTAAACCTACAATAATTAAAATAACGAAAGGCAACGGTGACATATAGTACCAGACACTGTAACTTTTCTTTGATAAGCAGTTCCAGTCACTGTGGAAATTATCACGTATTAATAAAATAATGATTGTTCTTTGCCATTTATTTGTCGTTTTTTGGCTCGTAGAATCCTCGAAGTCGAAAATAGAAAGAGTATAATTTTACTTGTTTTTAACTAAAAATTTTTATTTTTAGTGTGTTAAAATTTATATTTCTTCAAACAAAAAAATTTTGAATCGAATTAAAAATCAAGAGCGGATAACTGATATTGGTAGGCATTATAATTTAAATGAGCCGAATATTCGGTCGATCAAGCAATCGGAAAAAAATTAGGAATTCGGTCGCATCCGGATCATCTATTCTTGCGAAAAATGTTGCTCGTTCGAGAGCACATATAGGCCCTAATGGAAAAAATGGAACAAGCGCTAATATAATGGGTAGAAGATATGAACAAGAAACGGTTGCCTTTAATAAGTAAAAGTGCATTTTTTAGTTTTTCGCCCGAGTTGCCACTAGCATATTTTGTACAGTATTTACAATATTTTGACTAAATAAATAATAACATACTTCTTTAAATTTGTTACTTATTATTTTTTTAAAGGTTTTCTTTATTTAAAAATATAAAAAAATGTAACGTTATTCTTTGAAATATAAAGCCACATAATTAATTATATTGTCTGTCGATCTTGTACATTAGATAACTAAAAGAAAGCTAAAGCTCCACATAAGCAGAATTAATGTAAAAAGTAAAAATTGTGACATTATTATATATCAAGAAGCTGTCTCAAGGGTAAAATGCTGCAGGGCCGTGCCGTGACATTTTATGATAGGGAAGCTGTGTTCCTGTAAGAAGCCGACATCCAGGGCAATCAGTCAATCGCGCGTCAGTAATGGTCTAGGATCCATTCGTATCGTTTATTCGATAAGCCAGTAAAAACCGTAGACTTCTCTAAATGCATTTTTAATATCACAATTACATTCCGAATCGTTAGCCATAATATAAGGGATTACAATTAAAAATAAAATAATAAAAACTTCTCGGTGAAATAAAATGTGTGGTGGACGTACCGGTACATACCTGGTACAAAATATTCTTCAA
>NW_019384568.1:224995-259096 GCF_000671375.1 Centruroides sculpturatus
TTTTTTAAACTCCTGTCAACTATACAGAACTATCGTAAAAACATACCAGTAAATTCTTATCGGTTGGGTTAAGTTATAAATCTGCTCGTTATTCACGTAATCGGCCAAATATCTAGCGGGCGGGTGGCTAACAGCCCGGAACTGGTCCCGGATAGAATTGGAAGCGTTGGAATGTGTAGCATCAACTCAATCTCGTAGGCTTCTACCGGCTAAACCGGGTGAGGTTGGTGCTCTGTAAAGCGCGTTCAGAAATCTGGCTTTTTGGAATCTGACAATAGAGATTGCACTCCGCCATTAATATTCGAATATACAATAGCAATCTTATTTTTTTTCACGTGTAGTATAAAAATTTGTAATAAGATACATAATGCGGTTATAATAAAATATTGTTCGATTATTTTCATATAATTAAAATTAGTATGTATTTATTTTTTATAAAATACAAGGGAAGTGGCGCTTCCACCGCTTCTAATGACGGCACGCCACTGCCTTTGAGACATTCCAATTTTTGATATTAATGTAATTAAACGTAAAAAATACTTAAAACTGAAAAGAAAACGAAAGAAATGCGTTAATTTTGAAGAAAAAGCTTCAAACTTTATTTTCCATTGTCTCGCCTTTCTGCGAAATTTGACACTGATGAGTCATTGTTTACACAGCTAAATGACCTTGAGAACAGCTGGTGTCGGATTTCCCGGGACATTCTCATAGACGTGTCGGGAGGACAAGGGTTTAAAGTAGGGTGAATACTAGCTGGCCGTATATTTTTAAATATTTTTAAAAAATTAAAATTTTTGTTGCGATTTATGACTCCCCCGATTTAATTAAACTTATATATAATAAAATCTATTAATTAAAAAAATTAAAAAACTATTGGAGGTCGTTTTTGATATCAGGAACTAGCTTTAAATAACTTTACCAAAGTAAAATCCGTGCACTACAACTTTAGAACGATTAATTAAATTTGATTAAAAAAATCGCATTAAAAAACAATTAAGCGTTAATCGCGCGTCATCAAAGGTAAATTAAAATCGCGAAAAAATTTTTTCGCGAGAGTAAAAAAATCAGTGTCCAAACGCCCGAGTTTTATATCACGCTACAGAACATTCCCGAGTTATCTCGGGACATGTCCTTAAGGTAAAAATGATGAACAGTACCATGAATAAAGTTTTAAGGTTCATGATTAATAATATGATATTTATTTCAGTATCTCACCCAACAGAATTGCGATTTTTTAACAACAGAATAACGAATGCTAAAGTAACTGCAAAAGAAAGAAATTAATAATTTGAATATGTAATTGGAATAAAAAACTGATGTCCATCCTTCACATAAGATTCTGTAGCTGAAGATATTCACGAAACCCACGACCTAATACCAGCATTCAGTTTTATTCACTCGGCCACTGGTCAGCCGTAAGAATAAATGTGAATAAAAAATTTTTACTTTGTAAATTATTTCTGGCCTTCTGCCGGGTGAAGTTAGTGAAAGAAAATAAATTCCATTCGAAGCCACGGAACCATCGTCAAGGTCTCACTCTCCTCCGTGGGTTTTTTGTTTGTCCAGAAACCCCGTAATAAATAGGCAGAATCGTCATTACGGGAAAAACTGGAATGGCGCCATTTCCGAAACAAAAGTATTGCTAATGTTTTTGAAAGTTTGTTGAAAACTATTATTGTACATTTGATTGACGCATCAGACGTGCAACACACTATACTTCTCTTGGTTTGCATGTAGTACATGTTACGTCGCGAATTTAATACACTTCGATGTAGTTAAATCAGAAGAAGTACAAATAATCGTACGGAACAATAATAATTAGATGAAGGATTAATATTTTAAATTAAGTTCAAACTTGAAATAAACGTATAATCATAAGTAATTAACCAGTAATGTGCTAATTATGAACACATACTTTTTGCACCGCTTGAAAGCTGAAAATAAAAAGGCTTTATATTAATAATAACTCTTGCAATGATCAAAAGTTGGATTTATACTTATCTTTTAGTTATGAAGACAACGCGAATCTTAAACTTTAAATATTAAAAGTAAAACACAGGAAATAAGAAATTCTTGCTGTGGATATTAAAACTAAAGATGAATTTTATTCACCAAAACAAAGCTAACAAATGAAAGTCATTGTTACTTCATATTCATTTTGAATTATTGTTAAAATTCAATTGTTTTTGTAATTACACATTTTATTTAAATAAAGTTACTTAAATATGACATTGAAATAAATAAATTAAAGTAAACATAATTGAAAATATTAAAATATGATTTTGTGAATAGAAACATTACACGTTGTATTTGTGTTTACGAATGCACCTGCTTATAATTTATGTAGAACGAATGAAACTATTTATGACATACTGTAGGCTCTCCTATAACACGGTAGATACGTTCCGGTTTTTATGAAATTCATTTTCATAAAAATTACAGCCCAGCACGTATAGCAGCTTACAAACTACGGCTGTTTGAAAGGTTTTTTTTCCATAAAATTAATCGATTTTAGACTAATTTGACTCAACATTTCCAAAACAAGTATAATTTTTTTAGAATAATCCATATAAACTATGCCATAAACAAAAAATTGTAGGACTACTTACCGAGTGTGCACCGTTCGACGATGCCATTGCTTAAGCTTGTTTTCGTCGCGGAGCGGTGCACAAACGGCGGCCGCGATTTCTGATAAATTACTTTTCTGTTAAAAATTTGCTGAACTTTGGAGACATCATTAATATAAATATAATTTTTATGGCCGTTAAATAATATATGGTTTTTGGTAGGTCCGCTGCTCGTTTAAACTCAACGGTTTGTGCAATATCTGCTATTGGTCTACATTCGACCAATTCTGTTGTGACACGAATAGGCGATGACGTTTTACCGTATCATATGAGTCTCTTTTAGCGTGTTTATACGAATACGATCGCAATTTTTCGCCGTTATATAAGAATCCACATCAAATGAACCCGTTTTATAGGGGTCTACTGTATTTTTTTTAGACAAATTTAGAAAAGTGTAATTTTCATGTAGTAGACAAGCAGAAAAGATTCGTGTGATCCAGTTGAGCTTTAGTTTACTAAGAATAGTATCGTGTATCAAAAGAACAAATTAAATTTTTTTGGATTAAATTACATTACACTGTTACACAATTATATCTGAAAAATCTGGAAAGTACTGTCAGATTCGCAAACAATTGCGAAATTGTTACTTTTTGCTGTGGTATTTCAACACCAAATGAAGGTACGTCCAATATAAAACCATTTAAAAGTATCGGATAGATGCCAGTTAGTGCCTCACCAATGGGCTGACCACGTACAGTTTGTTGGGTTTTCAACGTGGGTCTAACATCTGAATACAAGTCAGTTTCCTATGAGAAGCTGTCCCTACACGAATGGCATGGTCTATACTCAAGTTTTGGATACCTTATCCCTATATTTTTACATTTAGTGCGTATACGTAAGGATTATATATTTCCGTATAATTCGTATATTATTAGTAATAATGCCGATATTCGTTAAGCACTACACACAAGTCATAATAAATTTCTTACACACTTTTCAAGAAGCTAGTTTCTATATACTTTAGTTATTTTTCTATCGTTAAATAATAGATCAAGCCTTAGATTGTTTAATCATCTAAATCATTTACTTTTATATTTACACGCAATAATTTGATACCACAAAAATTGGTAGTCACTAATTATTGCTTTTTTAAAAGTTTTTTCGACTTAATTCTAAAGCTATGAACTACAATTGAATCTTTGTAGTCCGTTATTTGCCAATCCGATACGTCCAGTGATTCGACACCGCCGGATCGATATATGATGAATACAGAGAGTCTACTGTATTTCATTTTTACACCTACGTTATTCATGTTTCTTAAAAACCATTAGACATACTTCTGTGAGGATCAAAAATTTCGTGTTACAAACTTTAATATTTTATACATTTTAATTAAACTTTAAATACAATTCTATAAAGACAGACAATCACTGTTACTTAAGAATCTTTTATAACGATGTCTAAGTAACTTTCATATATTCCTAAAAGGTTTTCGTGAATAATCGGAAAATATAGACTTTTCTGACGTAACTAAATTCTTATTCCTATAAATACATAACTAATGGAAGTATTAATGACATTAAGCTGTAATGTAATGGACAAGTATTGATCACGTTACTTTCTAATAGACAGATGTGTTTTAATTATATGAACTGTATAACTTTCTGTATTGTATGTTGCAAATAACTACAACTTGCTCAGTTGTAAATTTATTATGAGAAAAAGAATATTTCCATAAGTATAGTGTAGAGGAACACAGTGAAAATTATTACTTATTATTCCCATAAAAATGATTCTAATACGTCTCATTTTGACCCAAGTATTGATTACATTAAACACGCAACTTCGGTGATATCTTATAAGAGTCTTTCGTGAAACTCACTAAAATACTCTATGATTCGTTTTATTGGGAACGTTTATTTCCGTATTGAGCAAGTGAATTGAACTGAAATCTGTTCATTGTGTTTTTCTTGTAGTGAATGATGTGAAAGAAAAGAAATGACGAACAGAAAATTGATTGTTCTGCCAAATATAACTAAGTGTAAAAGCTCGCCTATTCGAAATCAATATCAAAACAGTGTGTATATTAACTAATTACTTTAACAGAAAGTAACTATTTCTAACATATCATGTTTGCTTTCGTAATTGGAAAACAAACATGAATTAGATTTCTCACAGCAGATTGCTACTTGAAGCAATATACTGAATTAATTCAATTGATATTGTGCAGGCGAACCTTCTTTTCTAAACGGCAACCAATTCCATTTTAAATTAAATTATTTACTAAATTATTATGGTGCATGTATAAATCTACTTTACAACATCATAATTTCACATGAATTATTTAATTGCTGCTGAAAAATTCCGATTATAATTAAATATGATTACCTTTATACTATTATACATCTGGCAATAATTAAGTAAAGGTAATTAATTCTATCAAACTAGATTTTAATTAACGAAGGAAAATTAGAAAAGCAAACACAATAATGTCTATTTTAATATAGTTTTGCATATAAATATTCATTTAATTAAAAGATAGAAAATTTATATGCAGAAATCCAGTTATATAGTATAGAAAGATAATTAAAAGATGTTCTCCAGATAAATCGAATGTAATTTATAATTATTTTACTTCATTTTCCTTGCTCAAAGATTACTTGGATAAGTTCGACTTCTCGTTTCTTTAGATTATTTCAAGATTGAAATTTTATAATGCATTCGTCATAACTAATATTCACGATGAACGAAAGTCTGCCTCGTCATCCTGTGTGCTATTTGCATCCGTTAATCTCTGTTGGAAGAATATTTGGCATGCAACCATTAAAATTATGCGATTGTTACAAGAGAAAAATTAATCTCTATCACGAAAAATTATATTCGTATTACCAATTGTTTGTGGAGTTCTTTCTATGGAGCTGGACATTCAGAATATGTTTCGAATTGTTGAATGACGAAATTTTCTGTGCCGGTTGGAGAAAGCTTGCCAATTATAATTTTATTTTGGAATTTTTGGTTTTGTTCTATTCATTTTATATCAGTGTGCAGTTTAGTTTTATTAGAAGATCACAGTTTTGTTTGAAAAGCAACGTCAGCGCATTTCCTGAAGAACTGGAAAAATGGTCAGCGATAGAAAGATTCATGTTTGGAAATTTCTTTGGTTTTGTGTCTGTAGTGATAATGGTTTACATGCCTTTAGAGTTTTTCTTGTTTCCTGCTATAAAGAGCCAAAGAGATTCGCATCTCTCTGCCGTCTTATGCGTAAGTTACTTTAGAGTTTATGTTTTATACTGCACGGGTCAAATGCATTTTGTTATAACATTCTGTGCGTCAGCATGGTATATTTGTTATTACCGCTTAATCAATATACAAAATGAAATAAATAAACTTAACAAGCGATTTCCAAATTTAAGAGACACAATTAACGAGATTATTGACAAACATACAGAAATATGGGAACTTATACAACAATTTAACGAACAACTTAGCAATTTCTTGCCCTGTGTTTACGCATTTTTTACAAACTTTACCTGCATTGCAGTCTATTCATTACTATTCTTGGAATTAGACATTATTCGAAGAATAGTGGGAAGCATTGTATCGTGTATCTTCTTATTAGGATGTGTTGCTTCATCGTTTCTACTTTCAAGAATTCCAACAATGGTAAAGTTTCTGAGAATATAATATTTGATAATTAATATATTTGCGTATATTAATGAAAGCTATTGAATAATCAATTTTATTAAGATTAATTATTCGTTTAATTTTTTTACTTAAAATAACAAATTATAAAATTAATTTAATATAGAATTAGTTTTATTCGGAGTGAAATCGAAAATCTGAGTAACTTGTAGTTTCTATTGTACATATAAGAACAATGAGTTTCGAACAGTTTATAGTGAAAATATAATATAATCGTATTGTATTCATTTATTCGTAGATCGAAATGTCCCAATATATATCTATATCTATATCTATATATATAATCGAGACGGGTTGATAATAATAATAATAATAACTCTCCCGTGGTCACCATCTGGTCGTGGTGGGAGAGCCCAGTAATTTTACTGAACCATAGGGCAATGCAGGCTGGAGCACAAGCTCCTGGTAGGGACACCCATGCCAGTAAGGTCTATGGGGAGAAATGAAGCTAAGAGTGACCACACACCCACATTCTGTGGAGATAATCATTATGGTAGTAACCAGATCTAAGTATGATACCGGCTCGGACGTCGCCCGGGTTAACAAGGTCCGCGTTCGTGGGTTAGGCAGAGGCTCACGTTCGAAAAATAGGCTCCAGTCTCCCTTGGTTACCGGTGGCGAAAGCAGCGCCGGCCCAAGCATGGCTACTGCAATGCCCTCAACAGATGTGAGGAATCAACCTAGCCTTGGTGTTTCTGTGGCAATGCATCCACAGACCACAAAGGCTGGAAAACCACGCCAACGGATGAAATGGACAACAGAAATGAACGAGTTTATCATCCGCACTTACTACACCATCACAAGACTCGAAACAAACATGACAGCATACAGACAACAACTACACCACATATTCACACAACAATATCCTCACCTCACTGTCACCGAACAAAGGGTTGTTGATCAAAAACGAACAATTATACACAACAACCTTATCCCACAAACAACACTTGAACTTATCAAACAACAGGTTGCTGATCAAATACATCAACAGACAGAAACATTTAACATTAATGAAGATCACGTAACCTGTCAGGATAATCCAGCAACAAGCACTGATTACAGCACACACACAACAAGTACCACTAATGATACTGCAGGCACTTCCCCATCCATCACTGATAACGTAGACATAGAATTAGTTAATACGCTCTCACTTATATTTCAGGAAACACTCATTAAATATACTGGTACAGATCCCACACAAAGACCACGAATACCAAAAATCAACACGTCAAAGGCAGTAGGAAAAACACTAGATTATGTAAACACTCACTTACTACCAAACTACATTCATTCAATTTCTACACTCTCAGACATTCATACATTAGTTTATGCTGGGGCAGTCACAGTAGTAACACACCATGGACTGAAAATACACTCACAGACAGACACACACAAAACACAATTCTATCACAAGCCTGCCTGGCAGAGAAGAATAGAAACACAAATAAATGACATTAGACAGCAATTAGGCAGGCTGACACAATACACTAAAAACAACATAACACCCAAATTAAAGAAACAACTCAAAAACATTTTCAAGAAAATCAAAACACACACAAAACACGAACATCACAACACACACATTACAGAATACATCGATACACTAAAACAAAAACTCGCAGCCAAAGCACGTAGACTCAAACGATACAAAACATGTACACTACGAAAACAACAAAATAAATTATTCACAAACAATAAAAAACATTTCTACAGACAAATCAGTACCAAAACAAATTCTGATACACAGCACAGTGGCACACCAACAGAGAAAGAACTCACAACTTATTGGTCTTCTCTTTGGTCCAATGCTGTTACACACAATGCTGATGCAGGCTGGATTGAGGAGGAGAACAGAAACTTGCATAACATACCAACTATGCCCTGTGCTGAAATAAACGTACACGACATCCGCTACGCTGTTAACATAACACACAACTGGAAGACACTGGTGTAAACAACATTCACAATTTCTGGTACAAAAAGTTTACATCACTGCACCAGGAACTAGCTAATCATATAACACACATCACCATCAATCCATAAGACATGCCAAAATTTGCTACTCGGGGCATCACCTACATGAAACCTAAAAACAACAAAACCACAGGCCCCACAAAATACAGACCAATTGCATGTCTTTCAACACTCTACAAATTATTGACATCCTATTCTTTTTATGTCAGTTTACAGTTTAGTTTTATTAAAAGAACACAGTTTCGTTTGAAGACCAATATTAGCTCATTTCCCGCAGAATTTGACAAATGAAAAGCGATAGAAAGGTTCATCTTCGCGAGTTTCTATTGTTTTGCGTTGCTTTTCATAATAATGTCCATACCCTTAGATATTTTATTCTATCCCGTTATACATAGCAAAACAAATTCTCATTCTGCTACGGTCTTATGTATAATTAACTTTAAAATTTACGTTTTTTTACAGTACGAGTCAAATTCAATACATTATTACATTTTGTTCATCAGCCTGGTATATTTATTATTACCGCTTAATTAACATACATGATGAATTTAACAAAGTTAACAAACAATTTCCAAACTTAAGAAAAACTATAAATGCAATAATTAACAAACATACAGAAGTATGGGAAGTAATACAACAATTTAACGAAAAACTCAGCAATTTCTTTCCCTGTGTTTATATCTTTTTTACTAATTTTGTATGTATAATAGTCTATTCGATGATATTCGAGGAATTGGAGCCTATGATAAAAATAGTGGGAATCATTACATCGTTTGTGTACTTAACAGGAATTATTGTATCATCTTTTCTAACTTCAAAAGTTCCAATAATGGTAAATATTGTCATATTATTTGTAGAAAATATCGTATTTAATAACTAATATATTTGCATATAATAATTATAAATGTTAATTAATCAATCAATCAACAATACCCTTTCCTTGAATATTCGGTTAAAATGTTTAATTGTAAAATATGGTTATAATTTTATTTTAACTGTAATTTTCTTATAATTAGAAAATTATGTAATTTTATAAAAATATATCTTTTATACATTTGTACAGTTGTACAGCGATTTTATTGGAATTTATAAGATTGCTCCTGCCAATCTTCGACTGAAATTCAAATTAAAGGTTCGTTATCGTATATTTTGATATTGAATATTTTATATTCTCTAAATATATTTATAAATATTTGCAGATTTTGAATTTTATGAAACGATTTGGAAAAATGCCTCTTGGAGTTTCCGTGGGAGGTTTCTTCTTCATCAAAGAGAATTTTGCAATGAAGGTTTGGAAAATAAAATTTTCTTTTAAAAATATAAAATTCGTTTTATAAAATATAATCAAAACAAAAAACGTGTCAGTTGTGAACGATTGTGCCAAGAAAAATTTGAAGCTTGTAATCTGTAAGCTCGAAGTTAAGCTATAAAAGTATAATAGGAAGGTTGCGTCCGACGTTTTCAACGCCAAAACGTGTACGTCAGACGTTCAGCGCCGCTTTTTTAAAGGCCTAGATGTTTGGCAATGGTGTTTGGAATCATGCTCGACATTTCAAACATCATTGCCAAACTTATAGGCCTTTAGGAAAGTGGCGCTGAACGTCCGACGTACACGTTTTCGCGTTGAAAACGTTGGCCACAACCTATCTAATAACTCTGTTAAAGACCTTATCATCTTCCGTATTCTGTAGCCGATTAATTGAAATGTTTCAAATGTAGGTTTGTTGGGAACACACCTTTATTCGATTCACTATATACAGTTTATTTGCAAGAAATGTACACAGTTTATCACTTCACCACAATATACCAATCAAGATGATTTCGTTTAATTTTATGTTATTTTATTGTCATAAAGCATCTACATGGCTGAATACACAAAATAATAAAGAAAATGCAGCTTTTTTTTCTGATTTTATTGCTTATATTTCGGCAACCGAATTATAGACATACCTGAAATTTTGCAACCCAGACAAGAAAACAAGTGTCTCTTGAAGAAGATATTCAGAATTGCTACAGGTATTTGGAGAAAATTAAACCCTGAAAATAGGCAACTTTAATTTTTGTGTATACAAGTCGACCCCCCTATAACAATGTTGATAATTCCGTTTTATACGAATTCATGTTGTACGAGTCGCTTGAATTTTACAAATACATAAGCCGTTTACATCCCGGCACACGTATTTAAAAATTTAAATGACTCGTACAACATGGAATTCATATAAAACAAAATTATCAACAGTGTTATAGGGGGTCAACTGTATTTATATATATAGGCCTATATATATTCAGTCACTAACTTTTATGTGACTCAAATTCACTCCCGTGATTTTCTATTTACAAGAAATTACAGTTTAATATTAAATTTTGAACTTAACGTTTCACTGTTAGAAGAAAATAGTTATCGGAACTTGCAGCTTATGTACCGTACTTTAATGTTCAAATAGAAGTTTTTCCACTACACTCTTTAATAATAGGTTAGCCTATAGTAGAAATTAGACATTTTGTTCATACGAAATATAATTTTTATTTACTTTTGTGTTTCAGATGGCTAAAATGCTCGAGTCGATTTTCTCGACCCTACTCGAACTAAGGGATATGAATAAAAAGAGACAGTGTGTGCCCAGATTTACTGCGACAGAAAATCATTTGAACAGCTCTTTATTACGACCGTTCAATAGTACTTTTTAAAAATTTACATAATCAAATATAATATTGACACTCATTCTCGATAATTATGTAAATTATCAAGAAACAGTATCAATCAAATGTTTGTAAAGACTTTTTAGTGATTCACTTCTGAATGATTCTTTGTATTATGACACTGATTCTCTTTTTAAAAGCGTTAATTCATTCAGGAATACATTTGCCTTAGGAAAACTCGGAGAAATATTAAATTCATTGTGATATGACAATTGCACTACGTAGACGTCTATTCAGACTATTATTTAATTATACAGTTATAGCAAAATGATAAAAGGTGACGTTGAACTAAGTTTAAATTGAAACAGGAGTTGTCAGAAAACATTTTATGGTGGCGCAAGTATATGAAAAACATAATAAGGATCTCTTGCAGCGTTCATATTCCATAATGATTATGCGTCTACGTAGCATATTAATTGTCCTTCGGAAATTATCTAAAATGGCCGATATAGCGATGCTTCTGAGTAAGTGAAAATTTCGGCCCACCAATGGCCGAGTGGATAAAACCACTAAACACCGGTAGTTGGTCGTGGTTTCGCGCCTGTCCAACGGACTGGCCACGTGCAGTTTTCCGGGTTTTCTTCACGTTGTAATACCTGAATAGGGGCCAGTTTCTCATACAAAGTCCTCCCGGGAGGCATCACTTTCGTCAGATCGATTATTAGTCGCGTTGTCGCTTAGATACATAACGTGAAAAACTAGAAAATGAGAATTAGTCACAGAAAATTTTATTCCTAGACAACTTCGGCCATAGTAAGTGCACTCCACGTCTCTTAGACTAAAATATTTTAATAAGTATTTGCATAATTCATATATTTTTAAGCTTGGAATAAAGTAGAAAACAGTAAAACAATTTTAATTTTACAGCAGTTAAATATTAAATTCAATGGAGAAGATATTAAAGAAACCTTAAAATATTTCACTATTTAAAACACAGCTGTTCAAAAAGATTGAAATTCTATTGTATTCATAAAACAATCGACATACTTATGTATTCAAATTTCATAACTGAATTTTAGTAATTATCGTTTTTTTTAATAAATGAGGAAATTCGAAAAAATACACTGATGAAATAGACGGAATAAAAATTCTATTAATTCACATGATGCGTGAATTTTAGTGAATCAATGTGAATAATTTCTAGTGATTACAAAAATAGAACATAAGAAAAACACATTTGAAATTATTCATACATTAGTAAGTACTGTACAGTGCACAGATTTAAACTGAAAGTAATACAAAAATAATGTAAACAGAAAGCACGTAAGATTAATATATTGTTCGCATCTTTCAATTGATTCCAATAACAACACATGTTTTTTATCATCACTGACACAAAAGGTACACATAAAATGAAATATTTACTTGATGTTGCACTAAAATTCAATGTAAATAATATCTTTGTTTGATAACATGTATTTTTCATTTTACGATAATGTATTATTAAACCTCTTTGTGTAAAATAGGTTTTCTTGATGTACTCTTACACGTAAAATAAAATCTATAATTAACAGTGTTTTTGAATGTTTGTTTTCTATTTTTTTCAGAATTTTAAAAAACGCAGAAATTTATTATTTTATGAACCTATTGTTAGAAAACACTGAATTACAGGAGTGAATTTAAGTACAGTTGATTTATAACTGTTATGTATATATATAATCGAGACGGATTGATAATAATAATAATTATAAGCGCAGAGCCCAAACGGTTAGCAGTTAAAAGTTGAAATTTGGTACACAGTTAGGGTACGTCACGAAAACGCACACTAAGAAGGGATTTTTCGAAATCCCTTCCCACCGGGCAGTGAGACAGGATAAGGTTTAACACTTCCATCAACAATGGAAGTGTTAAGTAACAATGGAATTGTTAAGAGAAAGCGACGTGCAAGACGCAGATGCAGATTTTTCGTTTTTGCGGGAAATCGAACATATTTTTAGACCCATCTAAAAATTGTCTAATCAGTCCGGAAACAGGAGGACCCAATTCTTGTATTCTGTGAAAACGGGTGAGGTTGAATAGATCGTAATAATCTTATCTCCCTTATCGTTACTTTTGTCCGAGCAACGCCGGGCCTACCTGCTAGTTTTAATATAATTTAGTACAACAGTTAAAGATTCGCGTGGTAAGCTTTTATTATCACAATAGATTTCTTTTGTTTGCGAACAAAACAGATCTCTTCTGTTTACCAATCCTTAATTTTTTTATATTAAATAATTTCTGTGTTAGTTTACTATTCGTGTATATATCAAAATTAGTAAATTCTTAAATTTACAATAAAAAATAATGAAAGTTTAGATTTATTTTGACATTTAGATATATTGCTCTGTCTTCATCATTTACAAGATCGTAAGTAGGATAATTGAAAGAAAATAACATTGCACGATCGCAGAAATGTTACTAATTCTATAAATAATCTCATTACAAATGCTTTAAAGGAGAAACACGGCTACTGTGATTACTGAAGATTACGTTTTTCAACAAATGTATTATTCCTTACATCCAAATGTTTCGTGATAAACGTGTTTTGCAACATTTTGCAATTCTGCAAGTTATACTGAAATTATCTAATGGGTGGGAGAATTATGATACTCACTGTATTTACATTGTTCGTGTATTATTTTGTAACTGTAATTTACAACTGTAACTAACTGGATTATAATGTAATTATTGCCTAAACTAAATTATCACTTCTATTTACTAAAGTTATAAAATTAGACAATAATTAAAAAGAAGTTATTCGGGGCTCGTGTCAAGTCATAAAGCGGTTTTATCATTTCTCATGTTAATAAATTGAAAAAGCAATATAAAACGTTTTCTAGATGCAATCAGGAATTTCTGCATAATTGCACAAATAAATATTAATATAAAAAGAAACAGCTTGAAACGAAGATGCTATACAATCACGTTAATTGACATTAATTAAATTTAATTGATTTTACTAAATTTCTTTTCTATTAACAAACGAAAAATCAGAAAAGCAAACAAAATTGTCTGTTCTAATTCAATTATGCATGTGAATCGTCATTTAATTAAAGAATGTTAGGCCCATTTTATAATGAATCTGTACGAAACGTTTGTACTGAACATATTTTCGTAAAACGTTTTTCGAGTCGGAAATGTTACTGCCATATTTTGCTACGTAACATCAGATTTTTAATAGATTAACACAATCACTGTTACTTAAGAATCTTTAATAACCATGTCTAAATATCTTTTATATATTCTTAAAAGGTTTTCGTGAAAATATAGACTTTTCTGACATAATTAAATTCTTATGCCAGAGCCGTAACTAGGCAGGTGCAAGAAGTGCACCCGCACAGGGCCCACTTGGAAGGGGGCCCAAACTGCTGTTCACAGGAAATTATATTTTTAAATTTTAAATTTTTCCGCCTTTCTATAGCGCGGTTTGGAGATTACATTTCGCCATATTTAGACCCTAGATGTCCACTCACCAGTGTTCCCAACTGTGGCGACTTTTAGAGGGACGTAGTGAGGTAGCGGAAACCTCAGACAAATCAGTCAAAAGTAGCGACTTTTGAGATTTTNGTGGTTTAGGCAGAGGCTCACGTTCGAAAAATAGGTTCCAGTCTCCCTTGGTTACCGGTAGCGAAAGCAGCGCCGGCCCAAGCATGGCAACTGCAATGCCCTCAACAGATGTGAGGAATCAACCTAGCCTTGGTGTTTCTGTGACAATGCATCCACAGACCACAAAGGCTGGAAAACCAAGCCAACGGATGAAATGGACAACAGAAATGAACGAGTTTATCATCCGTACTTAGTACACCATCATAAGACTCGAAACAAACATGACAGCATACAGACAACAACTACACCATAGATTCACACAACAATATCCTCACCTCACTGTCACCGAACAAAGGGTTGTTGATCAAAAACGAACAATTATACACAACAACCTTATNGGCTGGAGCACAAGCTCTTGGTAGGGACACCCATACCAGTAAGGTCTATGGGGAGAAATGAAGCTAAGAGTGACCACACACCCACATTGTGTGGAGATATTTATCATGGTAGTAACCAGATGTAAGTATGATACCGGCTCGGACGTCGCCCGGGTTAACAAGGTCCGCGTTCGTGGTTTAGGCAGAGGCTCACGTTCGAAAAATAGGTTCCAGTCTCCCTTGGTTACCGATGGCGAAAGCAGCGCCGGCCCAAGCATGGCAACTGCAATGCCCTCAACAGATGTGAGGAATCAACCTAGCCTTGGTGTTTCTGCGACAATGCATCCACAGACCACAAAGGCTGGAAAACCACGCCAACGGATGAAATGGACAACAGAAATGAACGAGTTTATCATCCGCAATTACTACACCATCACAAGACTCGAAACAAACATGACAGCATACAGACAACAACTACACCANTTGAAAGTTTTAATTTTTTAAGTAACGACTCTTATACAAAATATAGAAACTGCATCTCCGCTTAATATTCTACAGGCTCTTCATTATTTTGGTTTAATTGAGTCTTACCCAAATATCAATGTCGCTCTTCGAATATTTCTAACTCTTCCCGTTTCTATTGCTTCGCCAAATAGAAGTTTTAGCAAGTTAAACTTAATAAAAAATTATTTAAGATCAACTAGCAGACAAGAACGATTATCCAATATTTCTATTATTTCAATAGAATACAAATACAATATCGTTAAAAATATTAATTATGAAGATGTAATTAATGAATTTGCTGAAATGAAAGTCAGAAAAGTTCAATTAAAATAAATCTTATAAAAAATTTATTGTAATGTATTTGTTTTATTATTTTCCCAAAACCAAATAAATTAAGAGGCCTAAATATATAACTAATAGAAGTATTAATGACATTAAGCTGTATTGTAATGGACAAGTATTGATCACGTAAAAAGAGTATTTTCGTCAGTATAGTGCACAGGAACACATTGAAAATTATTACTTATTATTTCCATAAAAATTGATTTTAATATGTCTTATTTCGATCCAATTATTAATTACATTAAACACGTCTTTCGTGTTTCATGTAATCAGAGTCGTTCGTGAAGCTTACTAAAACAACTCTATGATTTGCTTTATTTGAAACGTTTACTTTAGTATTGAGCAAGTGAATTGAACTGAAATCTGTTCATTGTGTTTTTCTTGTACTTGATGATGTGAAAGAAAAAAATGTAAATACAGTGAGTATCATAATTCTCCCATCCCTGTTAGATAATTTCAGTATAACTGACAGAATTGCAAAATGTTGCAAAACACGTTTAGCACGAAAACCCTAATACCTGAATAGACAATAACTATAGAGGAGAAGGTGATATTATGGAACCCCAATTGCATTTTAGTGAATTGTAAACAAGGTATCATAACTACATTCACATTTTTTGTGCGAAAAGTACTGGTAACTAGTAATCTNGACACAATACACTAAAAACAACATAACACCCAAATTAAAGAAACAACTCAAAAACATTTTCAAGATAATCAAAACACACACAAAACATGAACATCACAACACACATTACAGAATACATCAATACACTAATACAGAAACTCGCAGCCAAAGCACGTAGACTCAAACGATACAAAACATGTACATTACGAAAACAACAAAATAAATTATTCACAAACAATAAAAAACATTTCTACAGACAAATCAGTACCAAAACAAATTCTGATACACAGCACAGTGGCACACCAACAGAGAAAGAACTCACAACTTATTGGTCTTCTCTTTGGTCCAATGCTGTTACACACAATGCTGATGCAGGCTGGATTGAGGAGGAGAACAGAAACTTGCATAACATACCAACTATGCCCTGTGCTGAAATAAACGTACACGACATCCGCTACGCTGTTAACATAACACACAACTGGAAGACACCTGGTGTAAACAACATTCACAATTTCTGGTACAAAAAGTTTACATCACTGCACCAGGAACTAGCTAATCATATAACACACATCACCATCAATCCATAAGACATGCCAAAATTTGCTACTCGGGGCATCACCTACATGAAACCTAAAAACAACAAAACCACAGGCCCCACAAAATACAGACCAATTGCATGTCTTTCAACACTCTACAAATTATTGACATCCTATTCTTTTTATGTCAGTTTACAGTTTAGTTTTATTAAAAGAACACAGTTTCGTTTGAAGACCAATATTAGCTCATTTCCCGCAGAATTTGACAAATGAAAAGCGATAGAAAGGTTCATCTTCGCGAGTTTCTATTGTTTTGCGTTGCTTTTCATAATAATGTCCATACCCTTAGATATTTTATTCTATCCCGTTATACATAGCAAAACAAATTCTCATTCTGCTACGGTCTTATGTATAATTAACTTTAAAATTTACGTTTTTTTACAGTACGAGTCAAATTCAATACATTATTACATTTTGTTCATCAGCCTGGTATATTTATTATTACCGCTTAATTAACATACATGATGAATTTAACAAAGTTAACAAACAATTTCCAAACTTAAGAAAAACTATAAATGCAATAATTAACAAACATACAGAAGTATGGGAAGTAATACAACAATTTAACGAAAAACTCAGCAATTTCTTTCCCTGTGTTTATATCTTTTTTACTAATTTTGTATGTATAATAGTCTATTCGATGATATTCGAGGAATTGGAGCCTATGATAAAAATAGTGGGAATCATTACATCGTTTGTGTACTTAACAGGAATTATTGTATCATCTTTTCTAACTTCAAAAGTTCCAATAATGGTAAATATTGTCATATTATTTGTAGAAAATATCGTATTTAATAACTAATATATTTGCATATAATAATTATAAATGTTAATTAATCAATCAATCAACACTGTTTATTTTTCTGCTATAAATTTATGTAAACATTGTAAATTTACTATTTGATTTGTACTAAAATAATATATTTTCTGTATTCTAATGCAGATTTTGATTAAGGTGTATTTAATTGATCTGTAATTTGCTTTTGCATTTCGTGTTTCATTTCAATTGTTTTGTTTGTATTATATCATTTCAATTATTATAATATTACTGTTCGGAATCAGTATATATAATGTCAGTCTGTATAATATAACGCTATATGATGTTTGACAGATATTAGAATATAATTTTGAAGGAAACCTTCCATTTTTATTGTTTAAAGATTAAAATCTAATTAGCTGTTTATACAAGTAAATTATAAAATGTAGTACTAATGTGGCCATATCGATAAAAACAGCGATTTGCGTTTAATTAGCGGGCTTCAGTTTTCGTAGTTGTTTTCACGTGTCTAACACCGAAATAGGTACCAGTTTTCCATTGAAAATCGTTCTGGCAAACAATTTTGCTTGATACGAGGGTAGTCCCAGAAGTACCCGACCTAACAAAGAAGACACAAAAAATTTGGTAAAACATATCTTTATTTTTCAACATAGTCTCCTTTTAGCTCGATACACTTTTTCGAGCAATGTACAATAGCTTAGATCCCCTGTTTATTGTGAGAACTGTCGAGCTTCTCAAAATAGCCATCAACCGCAGACGCTACCTCTTCATTGTTGGCAAATCTTTTATCACCAAGCCATTTTTTTAAGTCTGGAAAGGCTTAAAAATATCCGAAATAATTCGAGGGGGCTAAATCTGGCGAATAGAGTGCGTGAGGAAGCAATTTGAACCTTAACTCATTGATTTTGGCCATCGCAATAACGGATTTGTGAACTGGTGCGTTGTCTTGATGAAACAACACTTTCTTTTTCACCAAATGTGGCCGTTTGTCTTTATTTCATCACTCAAGTGCTGCAATAAGTTCGCATAATACTTGCCGTTGATTGTTTTTCCTGGGCGCATCCCAAAAAACTGACGCCATGACCTTGCCAGCATATGGAACTGTTTTCGCCTTTTTTGAAGCTGATTTTCCCCTTTCAGTCCATTGTTTCAACTATTCTTTCGTCTCAGATGTGAAGTGATGGACCAATGTTTCATCCATGGTTATGAATCGACGCAAAAACTCGGCTTTGTTGCTGCCAAAGACTCGATTGAAACATCCTCACGACGCTGTTTTTGTCCCATTGTGAGCAAACGCGGCACCCATCTTGCGCACAGCTTTCTCATGTCCAAATTTTTAGTTAAAATACGATGTACAGTACTTTTTGAAATGCCTACCATGTCTGCTAGCTCTCGCACTTTATGTCGGCTGTCATCCAATACCATTTTGTGGATTTTTTCCACCATTTCTGGCATGGTCACCTCACTTGGTCGTCCACTACGATGTTCGTCTTGGCAGCTACGTTCGTCTACGTTCGTAGATGTTCGTCTACGGCTTCGTTTAAACTCTGCTACCCAATATTTTATTGTTGTAAACGAGGGAGCACACTCCCCCAGAGTAGAATCTAGCTCAGCTTTAATATTGGTTGGACTAAAACCTTTCAAATGAAAGTATTGTATCACATAACGATGACAAATTTTTTCCATGTTTACAAATTCACTGAGATTGTTCAGTATTTATGGCTGCCAAAAATACTATACAACGTAACGTCTTCAAACTTCAAACTTAAGCTTTATAAGGTTAATACTTTCGAACACAGTCGGTTTTTTCAAACAAGTACCGCCATCTATTTCAGGTCGGGTACTTCTGGGACGACCCTCGTATATTCATGTTCTGTTGTTGGTTGGATAATTCTAGTGTTTCGCAATCTTTCCCTAACATTTTTAACCTATGCTTTGAGAAGCCACACTTGTTTATCTGTATCAATATGCTATAATTATTGCGCGCTTATTAGTTTTAGTAACACAAGTAAGAACGGTGATGAAGCTGTACAACATAATAATTCTGGGCATCCCTAAAATGTCGTTACGACAGTGTAGGGTGCCATAGCACTTTTGTTGAATCCACTGACTTATCCTATCAAACGAACAACATGGGACATGGCAACTTGAAATGTTTCAAGTTGGCATGTCAAGTGATAAAACGCACATTTGCTCCGCACCTTCCCTTGTTTGTGATCTAGCTTCGGCTTGGTTAGATTGCAGTCGATTTGTTATTTGTCAAGTTAACTGCAGAATTTTTATATCGTAGACAAAGTTAAAAGAGATGCTTTTCTCACAAATATTCTCGCAGTCTGATAGGACAAGATGCTGCTTTATATAAAGAAAAAGTTTCATTACGTCATCTTGTCGATCCATGCGCAGCCAGGATCGTTGTAGATCAAGAGTTTTAGTCTAAAGTATTAGTTGGCAACATCATAAACTATTTGGTTTTGACGACAATGTTTTTTAAACCTATAAAAATATTTTCGACCAGTTCTACAAGTCAGCACCTTCGGTGAAATACAAAATACTAATCGTTTCATATAGAATGCACTTGGTTCTCATTACACGATTTTCGCTATAACGACTTTACTATTTATGGTCCGGAAATTTCGATATATGACCAATAAATAAAAAATAATCAACGCAAAACACTCGTCTACTGCCCCCGCAACTATCAAAGGGCAGTAAATACGTTGTCATTTACTGATACATTAAATGTAACGTAAAGTAATCGTTTACGCTGTATTTCATTTTAACTTTTGTGTATTATTTATGTTATTATTTTATTATAAAACAAAAAAGAATAGAAACATTTTACTTTGTATTGAAATCAACTGGTAACCATTTTGGGAGATGTGAGTTTTTGTTTCGGTTTTGACTATTTGAATTTAGAATTTTAACGTGCAAATACGTAATATTAAGTATTAGATTTACTTAAAAACACTCATTTGACTTATGCATTTCGTGTAAGGTTGCAAATGTGAATGACTCTGTTAGGAGCTTAAGGCCCTGTACACACTAGGCGTTTTTCAACGCGCGTTAAACGCTCGTAAAACGCCGAGCTAACGCGCGTTAGCTCGGCGTTTGACGAGCGTTTAGCGGAGCGTGCGCACTGGCTCGGTTTGGAAATGGATGTGGAAGTGATTGCTTGTGTGTGGCTCCACTATCGTCACTATAAAAGACGACGGCGGAGGCAAAGAGAATTTTGGGTGCACCCAATATTACGAGATAGACTGACGCATGAAATGTTTGCGACGTTGTATCCAAAACTAAGACAAAATAAATTCAAGTTTTTTAATTCTTTTAAAATATCTATAAAATCCTTTGACGATGGTTGGTCTCTTTTAGATTTCATCAATAAATAGATCAGTATCGAAATGATCGTTCTCCATTTCAGCACATATATCTCAAAGCGCTCGGCTGACGCCCGCAAAACGCGCGATCGCATGTACGGTAACATGGCAGCACATATATCTCAAAGCGCCCGTAAAGCGCTCGCAAAACGCGCGTTTTAACAAAAATCTATAAGCGCTCGCAAAACGCGCGTTGAAAAACGCCTAGTGTGTACAGGGTCTAAGACATATTAAAGGCATTATCGGAGCAAAAAACTCAAAGAACCATACACGTGAGCCTTGGCAAGATATAGCCAATTTCCCGAAATCAGCCTATTTATGTAGTATATACAGGTATGGCTCCTTTGAACAAGTGTGGTTCCTCTTTGTAGAGGTATGATTCCGATGGTGGGATTTAAAACCGGAGGATTAAAAAATTAATTTAATTATAATATGAATAAATTTTATGAATTTTTTAAATAAAACGTTGAATTTGTCTGTATCTGAGGCACGTGTCCTTGTATTAACGTTAGCATGTCGAGTTTTTCAATCTCTATATAATAAATCAATTATAATATTTACAAACTTGATAATTAAAGATTCCAACCTTCGATATATCTGTAGATTTTTTATCATTCGATAAATTTACACTAGCCTTGAATTTTTAATTACTATTTCCTTTTAATAACAAATACATAAATTATTAAGTAGTTTACATTTTCGTATTAATTTAGAAATAAACGAATTTTACAATTAAACTCAGACATAGCAGTGAGAAATAATTATCAAATTTTCCTAACCACCTTACGCTTGATGAGAAATCATTAGAAACGTTACCAACCTACATTTTATAGGTAATTTCCTGGTGTAATAGTTTGAATAAAGCTTATTTTACGCCATTCACTTTTTCTCCTGTACGATAAGTCCGTTATAGCAATATTATGCTCGCAGAAAGACATTAATACAACCCGGAAAAAAAGATTACAAATTAACTAAAAATTAAAATTTTTAATATTTGTTTCCATTAAATATTCAACACGGCACGTACCTATTCACTACAGTGTTACACTGTATGGATAGGTACGTGCCGTTTTGAATATTTAAGAAAAAATAAATAGAAGATACTCATGTTATTAATTATAATGATCCATAAACCGAAATAAAATACAATAAAGTTGTTGAGAAATTAAATTATTGAACTATACAAGAACGGTTAAATTGAAAGAAAAATTAATAATAAATAAAACTAATTCCACAATCCTTCAAAATGTTTATAAAATCATTAACAGAAATCGAAATTTTAATAACCTAATCAATATGAATTATAATTAAATTAATTAAAAGCCATAGAATGTGAAGAATGGATTATTAATTTAACACAATTTCTTTTACATATATATATATATGGACGTGTTTGTCTATATATTTCACTCTGCAGCTAAAACTACACATTGCACATGAATGGTGTTTGTATGTGGTAGTAGACCTAGGTCCCCCCATCGTGCAATATGGGGTTTGAAAGTAGTTGACTTCGAAAATGTGTGACGTTTCAATTAGAATGTTTCAGTTTTTTCTAGAATTACACAGAATGACAATAATAAACGCAGAATCCAAACGGTTAGGAGTTGAAAGTTGAAATTTGGTACACAGTTTGGGTACGTCACGAGAACGCACACTAAGAAGAGATTACAAACTCCTTTTTAAAAAGACTTTTTCCTGTTAACATAATTAAACTTGTATGCATTATTTCCTGAATATAGTAACATCATAGAGTTGATGAGGGACTAAATAACCGAAATGAATTCTCTTGGAAATAAAATGTTATTTTCTAAAGTTGGTCTTTTACTGGATGATGGTGTAATAAGCCTAGCAAGAAAGAAAAGCCGATATAGAGCTTATAAATTTAATCCAACACTAGACAAGAAGCGTATTATTGAATTCGCTGAAGTTTAGATGTCCAAGACTATTGTGCCATATTTCGATATTTTTCACTTTTGGATTATCTTTTGAATGATTCTTCTAGGCTTTCGTGGAATAATTTTCATTATTTTTATGAATTGCTTCTCTTATCCATATTTCTGCTTTTGCGCCACTACTTAAACACTATTCCCGTTTTCTTAGTGTTTGAGATAAAGATTCGCAAGATTTAAATGTTACTGTTGTGTTTTTCTGTTTTTTCCTTTTGTTCCACCAATGACACTTTCAGAGGATTTGTGCCCTTGTTTGCCGCAGGTATAAGACTTGACAGAGAATTGCTTCTTTTTCTTGGGGTTAAGTTAATCTTTGCATTTATTTTTATTTGAGAGTGTCACGAAGGATGTCTGTATAATTGTTATATAATTTTTCCTCTCATATCACTTTTTCTCTTCTGGAAGTTTCATTTTTAATACGTTGAGTTCTAGAAGTTGGTGTCTTGTCTAGTTTAAAATGCATCAGTAAGCTATATAATGACGCTGTAATAAGTCTGCAAGTCTTATACACAATAGACACTATAGAAAATGGCGGATATTCTACTAATCGTAAAATAGTGAAAAGTTACGTAATCCGCTCCACGTAACAGCATGAAAATTTCCATTTGCATTTGATAGATCTTGGACTAAAATATGTTAAAGAAATTATTATGCATTAATAAAATAAATACACAATAAAGTTTACATTTTAACTCGTACCATTTAATGGTTATCGTTGAACTCTGTTACTTCACCTCTACTCGTGTCAAATATTGTGGAATATCTTCAACACTTCGTACTTTTTCATTTGGTATTGAAGAATAAAGTAAAAATTATGTTTTAATATCTGCGATCAGTTTATATTATGTAATTTAATAAAATAACACTTATCATTAACACTTTCATTTCGTTTTATTCGTTCTTCTTGAAAATTATATTTAATCCTTTAATCAAATAATTCATTTCTTAATTTGAAAACATTGTAGAAAAGTTTTGCTAGTTGCATGGTCAGCGGAAGCGGTTAGTTTTCATAAAAAAGTATTAGTCATATTTCTTAAATGAATCAAATATCCATAGCCATATGTCACCTTGAACGAGAAACGCCTTATAAAGAATTCGTATTATACGAGTTGTTTAATAGACAACACTACTATACTTAACTAAAATGTATGTTTACGCAATCGATTTTATATATTTCATAGAAATGTTTTAATTGAAGATCTGTTGAAGAAATTAGCTTTTAAATATATTAGAATTTATTACATACGTTCATAGAATAATTAATAGTTATGTTATAAGTATAAAAACATGATGAAATTTTCGAGACCAATGAAACTTATTTCTAGTCATAGAAATTGAAATTTATTGCGAAGCGAGAAAAAATATTGGATGCAAATGATGATATTTCAATTTTCATCTTTTAATGTCTTCGGTTTTAACTTTTTCTTGACGAATACTTTGACTTTTTTGGCTGGATTTGCTCGACTAGCCGATTGCTCTCCTCGCTCGACTTGTGTTTGGACTGGAGAAGGTTCACCCTGCGTTTGTTTCTTGATGGTTTTCATTGGTATCTGCTTTTGCTTTTGTTTCAATCAAATTGTCAATTAAATTTCTTTCTTGACTTCAGTAGGTAATTGAGCTTCTTGTTCTTCTTGCGTTGGTAATTGTTCATCTTTCTTGGATTTTATACTTAACGAATGCACTTCCTGTTTGATCNGTTGATTGATTGATTAATTAACATTTATAATTATTATATGCAAATATATTAGTTATTAAATACGACATTTTCTACAAATAATATGACAATATTTACCATTATTGGAACTTTTGAAGTTAGAAAAGATGATACAATAATTCCTGTTAAGTACACAAACGATGCAATGATTCCGGCTATTTTTATTATAGGCTCCAATTCTTCGAATATCATTGAATAGACTATTATACATACAAAATTAGTAAAAAAGATATAAACACAGGGAAAGAAATTGCTTAGTTTTTCGTTAAATTGTTGTATTACTTCCCATACTTCTGTATGTTTGTAAATTATTACATTTATAGTTTTTCTTAAGTCTGGAAATTGTTTGTGAACTTTGTTAAATTCATCTTGTATATTAATTAAGCGGTAATAATAAATATACCAGGCTGATGAACAAAATGTAAGAATGTATTGAATTTGACTCGTACTGTAAAAAAGGTAAATTTTAAAGTTAATTATACATAAGACCGTAGAGGAATGAGAATTTGTTTTGCTGTGTATAACGGGATAGAATAAAATATCTAAGGGTATGGACATTATTATGAAAAGCAACGCAAAACAATAGAAACTCGCGAAGATGAACCTTTCTATCGCTTTCCATTTGTCAAATTCTGCGGGAAATGTGCTAATATTGGTCTTCAAACGAAACTCTGTTCTTTTAATAAAACTAAATTGTAAACTGACATAAAAAGAAAAGAAGAAAACCAAAAATTCCAAAATGAAATTGTAGTTTGCTATCTTCCTCCATCCAGCGCAGAGAATTTGGTCGTTCAACAATTCCAAGAAGATTCTGAATGTCCAACACCATACAAAGATTTCGACGAACAATTGGTAACGCGAATATAATTTGTCGTGATTGACACGATCGTTTCCTCTGCTGTAACTACTGCATAATTTTAACGGTTTCATTCCAAATATTTTACCAACAGAGACTAACGGACGCAAATAGCACACAGGATGACAAGGTGGGCTTTTCTGTAATATTAATGTTTCTTGTAACGATATAGGATACATTATTGTGACCGAAGGGTCGGCACCTCTTTGGTGCCCTGTCAGGATGACACCACCGCGTCTCGGCGGACACGGAAGCCGCGTTATTTAGGTCACGCGAGCGGTCGCGTAACGGGGCGATCAGAGTCGAGATAGGAGGAGAGACAGCGTACCGGAAGTGATTTACTCAGACGCTTTTTTAACGTAACAACTGTTTAATGGTTAACGATAGGATATACATTAGGGCTGCTATTATATACATTGCTCGCTTTAGTATATAATAGTATTTAGATATTAAGATATTAAGATATTACGTTTCTTCCCGTTGTGAGAGAAAGAGTGTACAGAAGTTCGCGTGTCGAAATTTACCTTGTATGAAATCCCAAAAGAAGACAGTTCCGGACTCAGAATACAGAAGACACAGTTCTTAGGCGTAGAAATATCCAAAGGCGAAGAAATATCCAAGGGCAAAGAAATATCCAAAGGCGAAGAAATATCCAAAGGNTAGTATTTGAGGAAATTTCTTAGAAAACGAGACATTTCGATAAATTTACATATCAAAATTCTATTCATCTATAAAAGCCATTTCACACTAAAAACTTTTAAGAGTATTGCGCGTGATGTATTCTCTAGAATCGCAAGATTCTTTAATCCCTCATCAACTAACTCTTTGTGATGTAACTATATTTAGGGAATAATGCATACAAGTTTATTATGTTAACAGGGAAAAAATATTTGTTCTTTTTTTAAATTTTGTAATTTAACTTTCATATTTATGAAACGTACAGTAAGATGACGATCGTTACAAAACCTGAGATCAAATAATTGATTTTACGGTATTTACTATAATAACAGTAGAATGTTAACAATTTAAAACATACAGTATTGTGCGAACCGAGGGGGCTGAAGCGGAGAGCTTCTCCCCACTTACCGGCTTGGCTGTCAGGAAATGGCTATAGGAGGGCAAAAGGAGTGGGAGGCGTAACGATCAGGTGTCCAAAAGACTACTCGGGTTTAAATTAACGAACACATTTAATAAACAACTAAGAAAATTTACATAAAGATATTAAATACAACACACACTTATCAAGATATAAATAGGTATTCTAAAATCTATTCTAACCTAACGCTAAAATCCGAGAGACAGACCTCACGTTAGAGAGATATAAATAATAATGGCAAGGGTTTACCTCGTAGGATATGCTCGTATAGGGCGTTGATGAAACGCACTGTGATCGTCGTCTTCTATTCCGAGGTGTCCTTTGAAGGCTATGTAGAGCGATGTCCTTATCAGGCCGTGCGGCTTTGTCCGGTTACGGTGTATGCTCCGTCGCTCCCAATCTGTAGAGTTCTTCCTTAACGAAGTTCTTCGGAGGTTTCTTCGGATAACCTCTCCGAGGAGTAATTCCGTCGTATATGGAGAGAATAGAAAAAATTCAGTTTTTCTACCTTTCATGGAGCGGCGATTATGATCCTGAGAAAGCTGGAAGATCCTGCGTCGATGTTTCTTCCCCGACGATCGCTGTCCGTTTTCTTAGCTGTCCTGAGGGGTTTCTTCGGCGTTAGCTCCTCGGCTAAGCGCCCCGAGTAGAAAATCCGACCCCTTTATATACCCGATCTGTGTGGGAAAAACCTGGGAATTTGTTGACGTCTTTTTTTGACAGTTCTCCCTGATTTATGACAGTCTCCCCCCGTAGAGAAATTCACTACCTTATTTGGTCATTTCTTGTCTGGTCGCTCGGACGTATGGGGGTCACATGACATCGTGGTCCCTCGTCGATGAGCTTCAGACGACGAAAGTCACCCTCGCTAACTACGCAGTTAGTGTGAAAATAAAAATAGCGTCGTATTCTCACACTATGTATAACATAAATGTAAAAACATGTGGGTACGATACACAAAGTAATATATATAAGATAAGCAGTGAAAGACAAACAGTATACAGAACGAAGGACACTGTTATAACGATACCTGTTAAAACTACAACAGAGCTAACAGTTTTACCATTAAAACAATGAAATAAAAAACCTTTTTCATCGTAAACAAGTTTATTGCCTTGTACTAAGGCCTTAAACTTATTTACGGTGCAACTATAATATTCGTAGAAAAATCAGGAATTTGATACCATTCTTTCTTTTTATTTACATACTTCTCCTTCCTTTGAAAGTTCGTCTTAAAGAACACATCCGCAATAAATTGTTAATATTCTACTGTTATTATAGTAAATACCGTAAAATCAATCATTTGTACTTAGGTTTTATACCAATTGTCATCTTACTGTACGTTTCATAAATATGTAAGTTAAATTACAAAATTAAAAAAAATATATTTATATTTTTTCCTGTTANCCTATATATATATATAGACACGTAAACAAAGTATTCATAGAACTAGTACATTTTGAAGAAAAATAGTACAATTTTGAAGGCGCTAGTACGTTTTGAAATTTCATTGCGGCAACATTGTCCAGCAGAACTAGCAGATATTATTCAAACAAAGGGTTATTTGGCTGATCAAGTGTTTAATGCTGATGAAACAGGATTATCATGGAAAAAAATATCGAATGGGACCTATATCTCAAAAAATAAAAAAACCGCTTCTGGTTTTAAAGTTTCCAAAGATCGCATTACTCTAATTCTATGTAATAACGCGTCTGGTGATGTTATTACCAAGCCAATGCTCATTCATCGAGCACTAAATCCACGCTCGATGAAACAGTGTAACAAAACAGACCTTCCCGTGTATTGGAGATCCAACAAAAAAGCATGGATGACTGGCCATTTATTTAAGGATTGGTTCGATAATTGTTTTATACCAAATATAGCTTCAACCGAAAGCAAAAGATGTAAATAGCAAACGGGATGCATCGATTAAACTTTGTTTTCAACAAGAATTGATGTTTGTCGATGAGTACTCGTGATTTAAACATAGGTTTACGAGACGTCCCGTTTCGACCGGGATTGTCCCAATTTCACGATGTTGTTTTAGCGTCCCGGTCAGATTTTGTCCCGGTTATTTGGTAAAATTTTAAAAGTGCCGAATATACAAGAAGTAAAAATAGTGCAGCCTCGAGTAAAATGGCGATTTGCCATTTAGTCCTTCTGTTACACTCACTGTTGCCAATCTAAATATTTCGTATCTAGATCTAAGTACTTTTAATGTTGTCTATATGTTTTCCTAAAAAATTTATGGCATATGGTCTAATGAATTTAGATGTTTTCTTTTGTGATTCAGATATTTTTCCACGGAATTTATAATAGCACGTAATCCATGAGGTCCTAGCGCACGTGTTCAATTATTAAGCCTACTGTCAGCGCGCTTAAGGTACCCTTTCAGCGCACTAGCAGCACCTCTCGACCACGCTAAAAATAGTGCTTACAAGATGGACGCCTCCATGAGAAAGTATTTTTTTTCGACTACCAAATAATAATCAGTTTTTTGCAGTTTTAAACGAGCAGATTTTTAATCGTGACATACAAAAATGACTTTTAAAGATTTCATTCGAATACTGCGGTACGATATCGTGAACGTAATCAGCGATTTTTGTACGCTTTTTTCGTTGTTGGAAATCACTCATCGCCAATGCCATAAATAAATCATCATTTCCTTGTTTTCTTATAAATAACATCGAACTTAATGGCTTTTCTTGTAATATGCGCGTAAATATAGCAGAAAGAAAATCATTGTTTATATCAGCCATTTTGAAATAGCTCTTTCTCCAGAAAAAATGTTTTCAACTGTCAGCACCAAAAACGTCACTTCCGGCACCAACTGCTCAGAGCACTGCTGAATAATAGAATGCGCGGTATATTAAATTCATTTAATCTTTAAAATGCCAAAAAGAAACCATGTGTTTACTAATTATTGAAAAAAGTCTGTGATCGTATTGATGAAGTGAAATATGAACTGTGCTTTTCAGAATTTTCAGTAACTCATGATGGGCATTTAGACATTAAAAATCATTTCAAATGTGTGAAACATAAGGCAAACAATAGGAACTTGTTCAAATGTGTTGTCATATTTTAAATGTACCAATTTAAACGACAAAGAATTTTTTAAAAAGTTCACACTGGTGATAAATATTAATAATAAGATATGTTTAGTTCAGTTATTAAAAATTGCTTTTAACTCGTTGTTTTTGTTAACAACTACTTTATTTAGTCTTTTCAATCATAGGTACTTATCTTAGTAGGCTAATTTTCTGTTGCGAGTATTTTCTCAAAATTGTCCCTGTTTGAGAAAAAAATATTATGGTATAAAAGCATATTTAAACCTGAAAATTGATTAGAACGAAACTATTCTATCCTATAGAGTAACTGAGTAAGGCATTTCGGTAGAGTGCATTATTGCCCTTCATCAAAAAGTTATTATTGAACGTAACAAATCATTTTTCTTATTGTACTGTACATTTTGCATTATTATGCTTATTCGTTCTTTTACAAAACGTATATTTTTAACTTATTTGTTGTAAAACTGGAGATATGACATTAAATTGACATTTAACTATGCAATTTCAGGACAATTTTTGTTTGGTTTGTATCTGTGGATACTGCATATATTAAATTTAATATTTTCTAATAAATTAGGTCAGGTTTGATTATGAAAAATTTTGAAATACTTTACAAATTTATGCGTTTTTATGAATTTTCAATTAAAAAAATATTTAAAAATGTCATAATCCATTTATATAAATTACTTTCAAAACTGAAACATTTAAGTGTGCCTGATATAGATAATTTATTATTTTCTTTAATGAGAGTAATAAGTTTCTCACTAAACTTATTTATCTAAATATATAAACGAGAATGCTTGTTTGGAGGACGTTTGTTCGCTATACACGCCTAGGACGTTCGACCAATTGTTACGAAACTCGGCAGTTACGTGTATGTTCCACTAACTTAGAAAATGTCGATATAGTCAGAACTCTGTAGGCTAGTGCTAAAATAAGACTGAGATAGCATTGAATAGCATTGCAATTAAATACTATTTGCGTTTTCAAATGGTCAAATAAAGCAATTTTTTAATAAACAACGTTATCCTATTTTTGCCCTCCCTGGAGAATGTGAGGGACGAACAGACCCTTAATAAAGTGTTATTTTAAATTTTAATTATTAAAACATTTCATCATATAAATTCGAGCGTTAGGCTAAAAGCCATAAAAATTTATTTCCCACGGAGTTGGTTCCTTGTTGAAGAGGATCCAGCTAGTCAGCGATGTGTCACCCGGAACTTTCGATAGAGTGCCTATATTGGACGCCAGACCGTTAACAACAACCAACTGAACTCATGGGAAAAACCCAAGAGGAATAACAAGAGAGAACGGAAAAAACAGCCGAGGCCAGTCGTCATCCAAAGTCCTTCTACAAAAGTTGTCCTCAAGGATTAAACCCGTGCACCAGAACCCAGAAGTAACACCATGACAGAAGTAACACCACGCCTCTTTAAGAATCTCAACCCACTTCCGTGCTTCCACACCTCCGAGCTCCTGTTAACGGACCAGAATTTGAGAGAACATTCCATTGAAGTGAACAGTGTCATCATACTACAGATCTGCGACCTAAAAGAAAGGTATTTATCAACCCGCGATTCGGTTGTAAACTCTCTCTCTCGAACCGCTTAGTATCATTAGGGTAAACTATAGGCATGCCCGATATGGAATATATCTGTATTTTCTTTAGTACTTATTAAAATTGTTATTTATTTGTTACTATGGAGTCCGAGTGAGTCACTTCTTCGTCTCTCTCTCTTCACCTCTACTCCGAATCCAATCGCTCATTCCCTACAGCTCGCGTGACGTAACGTCGCAATTTCCGAGTCCTCAGAGACTCGGTGGTGTCAGATTTAGGTCTCCTGACATGGTGTCAACGAGACACGACCCTACAGTCACAAGAAAATCCTTACTACGCCCTTGGTTATATAAACGAAATTAAAGACCAGGTCTGAAAAGATTAGAGGTAGATGGCCCGTTTAACTATACATGAATGCCCGATGCAGACTGAAAGTCACTTTATTAAAATTCAATTTTTCCCCCCCTGAAAAGAGTTAAATAGATAACGTGGACGACTTTATTGGTAACGGTCAAAAGTATGATTTAAAGGGGCAAGATACTACAGTATACTACTAATTTGAAATAGACAGCATACATTTTATTATGAACTGAACTTTTGAGACAAATAACTAAATTTAAAACAATGATTTTGGTGTCTTTTATCTTTCAAGAATATAAGATCAAGAATTAATTTATTAAATGTAGATAATGTAATTGGATAATGTAAAATATTATGCACTGAATCAATCCATTGACGTCAATCAATATTCAAACGACTGAAAAGTGAATTTGTTGCCTGGAAACATGGCATAATAATGTTATGTTTCTAGGCAACAAATTGGTAAAAGCAATATAATTTTATAGGGTTATCCGATATCCTAATGGACCATCATAAGTCAAAAACAACTTAAAATGGACATTCAATGTTATCTAAATTAGTATTAATTTATGAACTTTTCTTTATAGAATATAAAACCCCCAAAACAACTTTTCGAAAGTATTAAAATTGAAATTTTAAGTTTCCGTTCTTGACTGAAATTTTCTGTATATTAATAAATATATTTAATTTTCTGAGGAAACAGATAAATCTTTTACTGTTTCATAATTTAAACGATTGGACGTCACACGTGCCTTGCTGCTGACGTAAAATTTCCCTTGCATGCTGCATTATTACAGAAGCACTTCTTATATTTACATATCGAATTAATTTGCAATCCCATCCTAGTTAGTAGCCGTCTTGTCCATTACAGACGTAAAGTGATCAATACTTGTCCATTTAAAATTATGTTGACATACATGATAAGTTAGCCGTATAAGGAATGTTTAATTTCTGATTTATTACACAAACGTTTTAAGAATATATTAACGATATTTAAGTACCCTAGTTATGAAAGATTGTCTACTTCTACATAACATAGGTTAATACGTTAGAAATGTTTGGGTATGCAGCGAAATAAAGCAGCGAACATAAGGAGGCCCGTCAGGACTTAGGATCTCACCGTTGTCCGTACTCTCACATCACTTTACTGGGAGCATTTAGACCTCCCTCCTCGCCAGCACATAGCGGCTTTAGAAAGTTTTGTATATCGATCGAACCGCTTCGCATAATAGCAAGGCGGAGTACATCGGAGAAAAGGCCAAAAGACTAGCATCTCCATATCAACCCTGTTAAAGAAGAAGAAGAAGAAACAGCGAACTGCCCAACACAAAGATTGACTTAGACTGCATAAACTGTTAAATAGAATTACTTCGTTCTAATTCGTTATAAAATCTGCATGTTAAATTGTATTCGTTGTCGATTTCAAATCATGAATTCTTCTTTACAAACGTCAATTCGAATTTCAAAAGAAACGTCATCAACTCATCCCCTTTGCTATTTGCATCCATTGCTTATAGTTGGATCTCTATTTGGTATGAACCCAATACAACATTGCAGTTGCTGCAGTTTTAAAAGTCAATACATTATACAACGTAACAAAAAACATTATTCTCTGTACCAATTATATCAAATAGGAATAGAAATCTTTTTATGGTTTACTGTGTTTAGAGTATTCGTAAATATCTTCAACGACAGAATCTTATGTGGAGGATGGACATCAGTTTTTTATTCCAATTACATATTAAAATTATTGATATGTTTCTTCTGCAGTTACGTTAGCATTCAGTATTCTGTTATTAAAAATTCGCAATTCTGTTGGGTGAGCAACAGAAATGAATTCTATGGTGAAGTGAAATTATGGAAAAGATTGGATAAGTTCGTGGTTTTTGTTTCCATTATTTTTATCGTAGTTCTATTGTCTATATGCATTTGTTCGGATATTTTGTTGTATCCTAGTATACTTAAGCAGACAAATTCGCATATCACTGCTGTCTTATGTGTAATTTACTTCAGAGTTTATTTCCTGTACGGCATCGCTCAAATACTATTTGTAGCATGTATTTTTACATCTGTATTATATATTGTATATCACAGATTAATTAATGTTGGAAACGAGATGAAAGAAATCGACAAACAAACGCCTAAACTGAAACAAATAATAAATGCATTAATTGAAAAACACACGGAAATATGGGAAATGTTTCAGCAGATAAATCAATTGTGGGAATTTTTCACGCCTTGTATTTATATTTTCTTCACTCATTTTACTTGTATCATGATATATGCACTATTGTTCATGAACCTTAGGATTCTTTTAATGTTAGTGTTAATCATTTTATCAATTATATTGATAGCTGGATGTCTGATTATAGCGTATTTTCTGTCGAAAATATCTTCCAAAGTAAGTGACGGAGTAACTGAGTAAGG
>NW_019384568.1:262729-267602 GCF_000671375.1 Centruroides sculpturatus
TGTGCTAACCGAGGGGGCTGAAGCGGAGAGCTTCTCCCCACTTACCGGCTTGGCTGTCAGGAAATGGCTATAGGAGGGCAAAAGGAGTGGGAGGCGTAACGATCAGGTGTCCAAAAGACTACTCGGGTTTAAATTAACGAACACATTTAATAAACAACTAAGAAAATTTACATAAAGATATTAAATACAACACACACTTATCAAGATATAAATAGGTATTCTAAAATCTATTCTAACCTAACGCTAAAATCCGAGAGACAGACCTCACGTTAGAGAGATATAAATAATAATGGCAAGGGTTTACCTCGTAGGATATGCTCGTATAGGGCGTTGATGAAACGCACTGTGATCGTCGTCTTCTATTCCGAGGTGTCCTTTGAAGGCTATGTAGAGCGATGTCCTTATCAGGCCGTGCGGCTTTGTCCGGTTACGGTGTATGCTCCGTCGCTCCCAATCTGTAGAGTTCTTCCTTGGCGAAGTTTTTCGGAGGTTTCTTCGGATAACCTCTCCGAGGAGTAATTCCGTCGTATATGGAGAGAATAGAAAAAATTCAGTTTTTCTACCTTTCATGGAGCGGCGATTATGATCCTGAGAAAGCTGGAAGATCCTGCGTCGATGTTTCTTCCCCGACGATCGCTGTCCGTTTTCTTAGCTGTCCTGAGGGGTTTCTTCGGCGTTAGCTCCTCGGCTAAGCGCCCCGAGTAGAAAATCCGACCCCTTTATATACCCGATCTGTGTGGGAAAAACCTGGGAATTTGTTGACGTCTTTTTTTGACAGTTCTCCCTGATTTATGACAGTCTCCCCCCGTAGAGAAATTCACTACCTTATTTGGTCATTTCTTGTCTGGTCGCTCGGACGTATGGGGGTCACATGACATCGTGGTCCCTCGTCGATGAGCTTCAGACGACGAAAGTCACCCTCGCTAACTACGCAGTTAGTGTGAAAATAAAAATAGCGTCGTATTCTCACACTATGTATAACATAAATGTAAAAACATGTGGGTACGATACACAAAGTAATATATATAAGATAAGCAGTGAAAGACAAACAGTATACAGAACGAAGGACACTGTTATAACGATACCTGTTAAAACTACAACAGAGCTAACAGTTTTACCATTAAAACAATGAAATAAAAAACCTTTTTCATCGTAAACAAGTTTATTGCCTTGTACTAAGGCCTTAAACTTATTTACGGTGCAACTATAATATTCGTAGAAAAATCAGGAATTTGATACCATTCTTTCTTTTTATTTACATACTTCTCCTTCCTTTGAAAGTTCGTCTTAAAGAACACATCCGCAATAAATTGTTAATATTCTACTGTTATTATAGTAAATACCGTAAAATCAATCATTTGTACTTAGGTTTTATACCAATTGTCATCTTACTGTACGTTTCATAAATATGTAAGTTAAATTACAAAATTAAAAAAAATATATTTATATTTTTTCCTGTCAACATAAACTTGTATGCATTATTCCCTAAATATAGTTACATCACAAAGAGTTAGTTGATGAGGGACTAAATGTCCGAAATGTGATTTTGTAAAGCTTGTCTTGTACTGAATGATGGTGTAATAAGCCTAGCAACAAAGAAAAGCCGATATAGCGCTTATAAATTTAATCCAAAACTAGGCAAGAAGCGTATTATTGAATTCGCTGTAATTTAGATGTCCAAGCCTGTTGTGCCATATTTGGATATTTTTCACTTTTGGATTATCTTTTGAATGATTCTTCTAGGCTTTTGTGAAATAATTTTCATTATTTCTATGAATCGCTTTTCATATCCACATATGCGCTATATCCAAACACCATTCCCCCTTTCTTAGTGTTTGCCGCAGGTATAAGACTTGACAGAGAATTGCTTCTTTCTTAGGGTTAAGTTGATCTTTGTCTTTATTTTCATTTCAGACTGCCACGAAGGATGTCTGTTTAATTGTTATATAAACTTCCCTCTCACATCTCCTCTTCTTCTCTTCTAGAAGTTTCATTTTTAATACGCTGAGTTCTGGAAGTTGATCTGTAATTATTAGCATCTTGTCTAGTTTAAAAAGCATCGGTGAGGTATATAATGACAGTGTAATAAATGTAGAAATCTTATACACTATAAAAACTATACAAAATGGCAGATATTCTACTAATCGTAAAATAGTGAAAAGTTACGTAATCCGCTCCACGTAACAGCATGAAAATTATTTCCATTTGCATTTGATAGATCTTGGACTAAAATATGCTAAAGAAATTATTATACACGAATAAAAAAGAAAACAATAAACTTTACATTTTAACCCCCCTCAGTTCCCGATCAATTTTTAATTAATTATAATTAAACATAAAAAATACTTAAAACTGAAAAAAAACGAAAGAAATGCGTTAATTTTGAAGGAAAAGCTTCAAACTTTAACTTCCTTTGTCTGGCCTTTCTGTGAAATTTGACACTGAAGAGTCATTGTTTACACAGCTGGATGACCTTGAGAACAGCTGGAGTNTATTTCTTCAAACAAAAAAATTTTGAATCGAATTAAAAATCAAGAGCGGATAACTGATATTGGTATACATTTTAATTTAAATGAGCCGAATATTCGGTCGATCAAGCAATCGGAAAAAAATTAGGAATTCGGTCGCATCCGGATCATCTATTCTTGCGAAAAATGTTGCTCGTTCGAGAGCACATATAGGCCCTAATGGAAAAAATGGAACAAGCGCTAATATAATGGGTAGAAGATATGAACAAGAAACGGTTGCCTTTAATAAATAAAAGTGCAATTTTTAGTTTCTCGCCCGAGTTTTCTCAGGCAGTTTACATAGCGTTACAGAAAACGTGGTCCTTTCGTTCCTAAAAAATTTTTTTGTTCAATTTTTGGATGTTTTTTTGTCTCCAAATTTTTTCCTCGCGAAAAATGTTTTTGCGATTTTAATTTACCTTTAATGACGCACGATTAACGCTTAATTGTTTTTTAATGGGATTTTGATATCAAATTTTTTTCATTGTTCTAAAGTTGTAGTGCACGGATTTTACTTCGGTAAAGTTATTTAAAGCTATTTTCTGATATCAAAAACGACCTCCAATAGCTTTTTAATTTTTTAATTAATAGATTTTATTATATATAAGTTTATTTAAATCGGGGTGAGAAATCCAACAACAATTTTAATTTTTTAAAAATATTTAAAAATATACGGCCAGCTAGTATTCACCCTGCTTTAAACCCTTGCCTCCCGAGACGTCTATGAGAATGTCCCGGGAAATCCTACACCAGCTGTTCTCAAGGTCATTTAGCTGTGTAAACAATGACTCATCAGTGTCAAATTTCGCAGAAAGGTTAGACAATGGAAAATAAAGTTTGAAGCTTTTTCTTCAAAATTAACGCATTTCTTTCGTTTTTTTTTCAGTTTTAAGTATTTTTTATGTTTAGTTACATTAATATCAAAAATTGCTGGAAACTAAAGCGATTAAACACAAAGTCTTAAAAATATTTGATTATTTAAAACAAATGGGACAGTTGTCAGCTGATGAAATCAGTGTTAAATTGATAGTGGCTAGCAATGGCCGGTTAGAAAAGTTCAAAAAACGCCATTCGTTGCACAACATACACATACAAAGGGAAAAGGCCTCTGCGGATGAGGATGCAGCAAAAAAATATCCAGCAGCAGTGTTGCCGTTCCTAGTACATTTGTACTTTTCTGGTACATTTTGCCCTTTCCAGTAAATTGAAAGTACATTTAGATTTTTAGTACATTTTCAGTACATTATAATATTTCAAGTACCATTTACGGTACAAAATAANTATATCACAGATTAATTAATGTTGGAAACGAGATGAAAGAAATCGACAAACAAACGCCTAAACTGAAACAAATAATAAATGCATTAATTGAAAAACACACGGAAATATGGGAAATGTTTCAGCAGATAAATCAATTGTGGGAATTTTTCACGCCTTGTATTTATATTTTCTTCACTCATTTTACTTGTATCATGATATATGCACTATTGTTCATGAACCTTAGGATTCTTTTAATGTTAGTGTTAATCATTTTATCAATTATATTGATAGCTGGATGTCTGATTATAGCGTATTTTCTGTCGAAAATATCTTCCAAAGTAAGTGACGAAAAGTTGTTTAAGTACAGTTTATTAATGTTTTAACATTTGTTCCTACGAGATATTCTAAACATGAATATCTTGTGAAAACATAGGAATATCCTATAAAAGAGAATTTCAAATTATTCGTTACACCCAAATTATATATGGGTATGACATTTTATATAAAATACCAGAAATTATTATTGTTATTTTTAATATACACAATATGAAGTAGAGATAAATAAGGGAATTCCGTTGTTTATTAAGTGTAATAATTTTAATTTATCTGAGGTAGAGAAAACATTTGTCTTATTCCAAATGTGTTCTAAACAAAATTTTGACATAGAAAGTTTGTTCGATTGAAATTTATTCCAAAAGTTATAAAATAATTTAAATTATTTATGCCGTACTCGAGCATAAATAATTAAAAATACTTATCGTCCTTTGTTATAAAATTAAATAAAATATTAAATATTATTTGAATAAGAGTTATTTACAAATATGTTACTTCTTTCAGTTGTACAGTGACTTTAATACAATTGAAAAGATTTCTTCTGCCGAACTTCAGCTTCAGTTCAAGCTAAAAGTTTGCTCTTTATTATTTTTTTAATGCAAAATATATTAAAATGTTTTTACAAAATTTGAAGTAATTCATTAAATTTCTTTTCATTTCAGATATTGGATTTTATGAAACGCTTTGGAAAAATGCCACTCGGAATTTCTATCGCCGGATACTTTTTCGTAAAGAAGACATTTTTCATCAAGGTATGGTTAATTCTATGGCTA